>NW_022280049.1:3238415-3277247 GCF_004355925.1 Anarrhichthys ocellatus | reverse complement strand
CATTTTCTAAGTATATATATTAAACAACAGCCACAATGATCAGAGGACTTCCCCACCCACGACGAGTAAAGCTGAATCACAAGCCTGCAGTCACTGCAAGTCGGACCGTCCGGCTACCATCACGCCACGTTACATCTCCAAATCACATGGCTTGCAAGCTTAGGACACACAATGCGGGGCAGAGTGAGGCGACGGCACAACCGTGATGTGAACTGTCGAGTCGATGTTTCGGAGAGTTGCGCAGTAGTGTCGATTATGCATGTTTGCCGGTCAGTTTAATTCACTATTTTTTTTACATGAGCCGTTGTGGCGGTTGCAATGAAAAATAGAAACAAAGCACATTTCACAGTAGTATATATTTTTTGTGTTTCCTTTTTGTCACTGTTTGTTAAATACACACATAGGACAAGACAAATAGCTTCTACAATGAGGAAAATGTTGCTGGTGCAGTCAGTCACGGAAAGAAATAAAAAAATAAAATGAAAAGCTGTTCCTGCATTGACGGGTGAATTGTTTTGCTGCTCAAACGGTTACATCAGCCAACAGAGACTTTCAAGCTACGTGAGGCCTTTATTACATTATGGAGAAGTAATGGGTCACAATCAAGAGCTTTTTTTTTTTTTTTTTCTGTGTTTTTTTTTTTCCATGTATCATAGAACTTTATTACCATTCTGAAAACTGCCTATCTAAACCATTTACCCACACTCACTCATCCATAATCATTCAACTGCTTCCATCACAAAGAAGAAGAAAGAAAAAAAAGAGAAGCAGTCATCCAACTCAAACAGTTTTATAAAGCCGGAAAAAAACCCACTATAAAGTATTACATACTTAAGAAAGATAAGCCTATAACTCTGCAGGCATTTGCAAATGAGTTTCAATGAATGAACCTTTTCCAGGAGGTGCTTCTTTGTGAGGATGCTCCTCATTACTGACAGACTCCTCTCTTTACTACAGGCTGTAGTTGGACCATCCCCGCTGGACTCTGTACACTACGCAAAGTTGGAGGGTCCGAGGTGGGTGACGGGAAGGCCAAGGCTGTCCAGAGGAGCACTGGGACAAAACCTTAATGCTTACAATAAAAAGGCCAGGAGGCCAGGGACAGAGGAAAAAGGGCCAGAGCAAACGGTCCTGGAAACGCAAAAGAGCTCCAGGGAACTTCATCCTTACTTGTGAGGAAATGTGCGGTATCAAAAGTAGATCTGCTTGGCATGTGACGGATTCTGCTCCATGGGGCAGTACGGACATTTCAACCTGAAGACGAGACGAGACAGGGGGGAAGTGTAAGAAGATCCAAGATCATACAACACAAGGGTTTTTTTTGTTTTTTTTTCTTTTTTTTTTTAAACCAAAGCTACTCACACAACCTTATCCTCCCATGCACATATCAATGAATGAACCGGGCTGTATTGCTGACTTACTTCCCAGCGTTAGTCAGTTTGTTGAGGGCATCTCTGGAGATGACGTGGCCACAGATGAGCTTCATGGGAGGATTGCTCTCCGAGGTCTGCTGCCTGAGGATCGGGCAGGCGAACACAGAGTGGTACCAGCACTTCTTCCCAAGGTCGATTTCAATCTACAGGAAGAGACATGATGGGAGTCAGTTGAACGGTGAAAAAGGAGTTGAAGACGTCGCTGGGAAACCAGGAGGGACTTACAGGCAGCTCGTCTTTGTGCGTCCAGACTCCGCTGCACTGTCTCTGCTCGATCACCTGCTTGATGTTCATCAGCACTGGCAAAGCCATACAGCCTGATGCAAAACTGCAGAGAAATAGACATGACAGCAATGATTAAGTCCAACTTTCGATGAAATCATTTAAGCAAACAAGCTACATGGTGATGGCACAGTTTATACTTCATCCTGACTTTGGTATAAATGACTTTGGTAAAGATTGTAAAGTCAGAGATGACTCGTGTGTGTCGTTCGTGGGTTTGTCACCTAACACTGAGTGGAGACTCTACAGAGAGACCCAGTAAAGCGCAGGCATCCCTGGTGAAGATGTTACAGATCTCGGCCCACTGATTTGTCTCCAGCAGACTGCGGTACGGAGAGTTATCGATGCCGTGACGCAGGTACACCAGGCTGCCCATCAGGATCTGAATATCTGCATGGACAAAAGTGTAAAGTGTGGAGAACGACTAAATCAAATATTACATGAGAGTTTTGTGAGGTAAGCCTCAAAATAATCGTGTATTGGCCTTAAGAACACATTCGTTCTTTATTGGTTGCAATTGAGAGTCTCTTAATTATTTCAAGGTTAAGAAAAACAGTGAAACACAACTCAAGTTAAGCATCTTTGTGTGTTTGTGTCGGGAGGTTTCACAATGAAGCCACTGTGTGCCTTCTACCTCTCTGGTGCTGAGAGGCGAAGGGCTGGAAGTGCCGGGCATACTGCAAGGCCTCCATTTGGTTGTTGATTCCCCCACCGAGCAGGCTGATGAAGTACAAGCGGTGCAACTTGAACTCTAGACTGCTGTTCAGGTCCAAAAGGCGCTGCCGATTCGTCACAGCCCACCTAAGAAGACGAGAATAAGTACAGTCAACTATGTCGACAGTGTTCATTTAATCATCACTGTATTCAAAAGGGATGTATTTGGCATGGTCAAAGTAAACCTAATCTTAATGTTAATAAAGAACAAGTTTGAGGAGTCAGCCAGATGGGAGAAGTACCAAACAACTATCTCGTTTATGGCATTTTTCCCCATGATACATTGTATTGATAAAGGTTTTTGTACTTCTTGTCGTGCGTTTTAACGTAAATCAGCTATAACATCTATCTTCATCCATGTGTGAAAATAGTCTGAGTCATTTTATTCTCTTTACAATGATGATGACCATCTAGACACAGATTGTGGGAAAAATAAAACGTACTCTAGTGCCGGTCTGAGGTCCTGCATCCTCAGAGCTTCAAGGATTCTGTTCAGCTCCAGGAAAGGCTGCTTCATACTCATATCTATAACTACACCAGACTCCTGGAAAACAGACAAGTGTATTTTGAATTATCAAGAATTCTTACATTAGTTATCCCGACTTAAAAAAAACAAGGGTTATACCAGATTTGAAGGCCCATAATGTTGCCTCAATTTGCATCGATACATTTCAAATAGGAATCATCTTAAAGCCGTTCAAGCTGCATTTACACCAAAAACATATTGATGGCTTCACGGTTACTGACCTGACAAAGATCCTCTGCTACACTGAGCATCCCTTGTCTGTACAGGTGCTCCACAATTGTCTCACTCAGATATTTCTGTCTCTCCGGGGTGTCCCACACCGTCTCTGCCACCACAGCACTGATCTCTGCATCGAAATTCTGCAGAGAAGCACGTCAAAAGGTTAAGTTTATGTCCGGCCATTGTTAAATGTTAAATAAAGTTGTTTCGCGAGTCCTTACCCTGTCAATGGCTTTGCCCACTTTGGACACACTGCCATGGATGTCCTTATGTCGGGAGGCTAGCATCTGCACGGTTTCTTTGATATTCTTACAACACTGTGCCATAGTCTGAGATAGGACCGATAAGTCTGCATCTTGTACTCCTGCAAGAGAGAAAAAGAAAAAAAAGTCTTCACTCTGCATTTCTACAGTATTATGTGAGCGATTCATTACGATACAGCTCGGATGAAGCGTAAAAAAACAAAGCACCCTTTTAATTGAAATACAAAGAAATTTAAAAAACGCTAAGAAAATATCTTCAGAGTGTTCGGTCACCTTGTGTGTAAACAGTTTTTCTTACCAAAAGTGACTAGCTGTCCTCGTATCTCGCAGACGCTGCGCAGGAGCTCGTCTAGCCTCTCCTCAGACTGGTGGCCGTACATTACGAAGCGATGAAGCACTTTCTCCAGCTCCCGCTCAACACAAGCACACTGTTCCATGGTTCAGACTGGAACACGCACACACACAACAACACCTGGATGAGAGAGAGAAAAAACTACAAGTCAAAGCCATTTTTATTTTAGTGAAAGTACCAATATAGATATAGATAATTTGATCAATTCTAATTAAAACTTGACATTTTTCTATAATTTTACCTTCATACAAAGCACAATAAATCCTTTTTCATTGCAATTATTTTGTTAAGATTTGTGACCAAGATATGTACTAGGTGTGACCTTTAATGTTAAAAAAAATAAACTTGTCAGTGCAATGTCATGGCATGGTAAACTATCTCAAATATATCTTCGGCCAACAGACAGGCACTAGTGATATGTTAGCCCAGCTAATGCATAGATCAGGCTGGAATAATGTATGTTTTCTCTCGTTAGTTTGCAGCTCTCTGTAGTTTGCTGCAGTGGATAAAACACAAAAGAAACTCCTACAAATTTAGATTGTGGACCTGTAAAAAAGATGTAGGATCTGATTCCATTACTTTAATGTCACAAACCAGTTGTCTGCAGTATTTGACAAATCTGATCATGCTGACAATCCCATGATAGTCACACAGCTGTCTACGCTGTGCTACCACGTTTTAAAAACACATTTGACAGCTGGTAGACGTTCATCTTTTTATCCAGAGAATAAAGATGCAAACCGACCCTGAAGTACTGCCCTGATTAAAAGTTTGCTAGCAACCAGCAAGGCCTTTAAACCGTTAAACGCAGGCACTCTGTACTCTGCGGCCTGGTGTTTACTAACGTAAGTCCCACTAGCTCTCAACCAGACGAAGTACAAATTAATTATCTGACAACGAAAGAACATGTCAGTGATTTTGTTAGAGAATCTGGTCTGACTTCGGGTAGTATTTCTTTCTTGTTATAAAAAGCACAAAGTCATTGGTAGGTATAGCTTTACTGTAACTCACCCATTATAAGCCGAATACAGAAAATTTCCACCTAGCAGTAACCGTAATAGAGATAACCAACATAAACGCGAGCTGTGTTTCTATTTTAATATTGAAAATGCCACCTTTCTTATTTGTATTACTCACTAACAATGATAAATACTAAGTGCCACAAACTACTAACTATGTGTTTTGATTCGATGCCGTAAGTTATAACATGAAGGAGTCGCACAGCTAACATAAACAAACGGCGTCAGTGTCTGGCTAGCTACAAAAGCTCGCCATTGCTAGCAGCTACTAGGCTAGCTGTTAGTTGATGTTAGCCAGCTGCTGACTGACAAGGCCCAAATTATTTCAGGAGAGAATGACAACCCGCTTGTCTTCATTGTTTTGCATCATCCCAACACCTGAAACATCTATCGCCTTGAACCGAATTGTAAGATACGTTGAAATAAGCACCACTCACCTATCCTGCTAATTAGTTAGCAAACATTAGCGTTAGCCACTTGCCTGTTATGGCAACACTTCACCAGCAGTCGTAATGCGGATCTTCCTGTGTCGCATTCAGCCTAGACTGGACATTTCACAATAAAAGCTATTCTCTCTGCGACATCAAACACCAGCTGTCCGCGTACAATATGATTTCCACGTTCTCCCTTTTGCACACGGGCGTCTTGGAGCTGTCACAAGTTATCCCTTGAAGGCTCAGTAAGGATACTGTATGTATCAGCATGTAGACAACATTTTAATGTTACAGCTGGTCAATGTAGAGCTCATTTTAACTACTTACTCGGGTAGTTTCATCAATCATGTGTTATGTATGTAAAGTCTTGAACCGCAAAATAATTAATGTTAGTATAGCATGCATATCTATACAGTGAAGTAAACAAATACAATATTTAAGGGAGTGGAGTTAAAGTATAAAGTACCATAAATAGAAATATTCATATAGAGTACAATACCTCAAAATTGTCCAACACTGAAATTAAAATATTGCGAAGTACTCAGATCCTTTACTTAAGTAAAAGTACCAATACCGCACTGTAAAAGTACTTCATTACAAGTAAAAAAGCATGCATTGAAAAAAGTACTCTCAGAAAAAGTATTAAATTTTGTTCAACTTTTGTTTGAACCTCAAAGTTATTCAGTGCAACGTAATTTAAGACAAGAAGCAAAATTAATAGTAAATGTACATAGTTACATTCAGCACTGAGTATTAGAAATGTGGCTTGTATAGAGCCTGGCTAAAAGAGGAACTAGGTCAGTTTAAAAAAAAGGTAGATTTGACATGTGATCTTATGTTTATATTCTTTGTCATAAAATACTGGCATTTAAATAGCCATCATGATACTGAACCCTTGTTTAGCATCATATCCCACAAATAGAACACAAGCAGAAAAAGTATGAAGCATGTTTATTTGTCTTCATACATATGAAAGTGCTGTTGTACTTTTGTCTGCTTATAGATGGCCCCCGCAGCGTATTCTTTATGCACAACTTTATGGTGTGTTGCATTGCTGAGGGTGGGTGAGGTCTTTGGACTTGTGCAGGCTGGTGTGACTAATCTATCAGTGATCTACACTAAAGCTTCTCATTGCTGAGGTGCTCATCATTCTTTCCCTCTGAGTCCTCCACCAGCCTACTGCGCTGCCATTAACCACAGAGGTTCAAATATATCAGCACTTCGTTGCACTTTAGTTCACACTATCTCTTACCCAGCACACATGCATGTTGGCCTCTCCAACCTTTTGAAACTTTACAGTTCTGAATGATCATGTTTTATACTTTCACTCTGCGTTTTTCAAGTAATATCAGTGTTTATTTATAACATAATGCGATAGTGCTTACTGGATGTTTTGTAATCATCCATCTTCTCCTTAGTGCCTAGAGTTTAAAGCGATGATGATTTATGTTTGCCATGTCATTAGAGCTTCTAATGAAATATGAAATCATTTACATGATATCTCTAAAAGTGGTTTGTAAATTAATGAGTTTATACAGCATTAATGATGTAAAAAAAATAATAGTATATATCTCTGTGAAAGAGACAACTCCACCAAGGTTATGGACTGAGTTCCTATTTTGGCCAGCCACACTAATAATATGTGCACTTGTGGCCATGTGTGACATTTCAGACAGTAAAAGGGGACAAATTACATATGTATAATGCCATACGTTTAATAGATAGTTGACTTTTTAGTGTTGTATCAACTGCTTGATTCAACAGATATACCCTCAGTCATAGCACTAGCTATTTAGTTGGGCTGCAATCAAAGATTTTCCATTGGCTTTCCCTGAGAGACTTAATGACTGAGAATGAATGGTAATCTCATGAGGTATTAGGTTTGGGACAGAGGGTTTACCATCAAACATGCCCAGACAGCCACAACGTGGCTTAGAGGCTCCTGCTATTGTAGCAACAATAATAAGTACAGTGAAATAGCATGATTGCTTTTCATCAAACGTGTTGGCATATGTTGTTGAATGACAAGAAAGCTTAAAAGTGAATTTGAAGCAAAAAAATGTCCAATGGCGGTAGTGATCCTGCATGGAACATAAAATATCCAGACATGAAAAAGGAAAAATGTGACTTAAAACATGTGAAAGCACTTTAAAGAATGTTATCAGCTACCATGCCCAGGAGTTCTGCATGTGAGCTGTCAAAGTTGGTCTATGTTAACCTTTGACCTGTTGTACCCCAGTTGCACTTTAAAGTAGCATTCACACACACATACAAACCCAATCATACATACATTCCCCACACCCTCAATGTTAAGTATAACCTCACATGTGAGGTTAAGTGGACAATGTGTGGGCTGTACTTCAAGCTTTGTATTTCCCCTTTCTTTCCCCACCAGCGTTCCCAGGCGAGAAGCTGAAGCTATGGCTATCTGGCCCTGATAGTATGGGTCTATATATAGACGAGCCTGTGACTGATCTAGCTGTAAGTGTCAGATTCCAGGCACACTCATCTATCCTGGCCGGATCAGCACCTGCTTCTAACTATAAACCCCCCACCCCCCAGTGCCGCCCCCCTAGTCCAGCTCACACAGGAAAGCCAATGTCCAACCAAACCTCAGCCCGGAGAGAAAAAAAAAGATCCAGGTTACTCTGTAAGCAATTTCCCCGAGGCCAGCTCAGAGGGGAGTGGCCGAAATAGAGATGGGAGCATTGGAAGATGTAATGGGTCTGAGTGAGATGCCTCTCTTTGCTTTTTCTATTCAAGTCTGATACATGGCAGTGCATTTACATTCTGAAGTTGTCTAGCCAGTGTGGCTCTGCCAGTCTGGGCTGTACAGAGCTTCTCAGTCCTGGATCGGGTCTTGCAAACGAGCAATGTGCTGTGGATTTTGAGAGACAGTTTGGTGGATGTGGGGCAGATATTGCAACACAGAGGAACTCCATGCCCTCGGTAAAGCCTCATCATTGGTCGAAGGTACAGTACCAATCATTCTGTCTTTCTCTGCTTGCATGGGGAGCAGGTTCTCTCTCTCTTGTCATCGTACACCAAGGCAAAGTGGAAAGTTAAGATAAAGGGCATGTATTTGGCGGAGCTAATCTAACCATTGTCAGTTTCAATCTAGGACGAATAAATCTCATTCAAAATAAGTTGCAAATCATGATGAAATCTTCTGTATGTTTGTATTGTTTTAATTTCAAGTTGCTTGCTATTACTTTTTAGGACATACCCACAGTTACATTTCTGTTCTGAACCCCTTTTGAGGTTGGCAATATCTCTGTATATGGCGGTTATACTCTGGACAGTTGAGGGTTGAAAGCTATATTTGTTGTTGGCAAGCTAACAAAACAGGAATAATGCAGAGTTAATAGCCTCTATATTTTCTATGAATAAGCTTTGACATCATAATAGTATTCATCAGTGTTGGTGATTTAAATGAATGAGCTGCACACCCTTCAGGTGACCATATCTTACTTCCAGTCCAGGAACAGAGCCCAAAGCAGACCAGAGGAGCAGACTGGACTGGCCACAGTGAGAATTTGGAGCTTGTGGACGAGCGATGGACAGCTGGACTCTCCAGGGGGACAGCTACTCCTTCCTGCGCAGTGCACCCCACCACACCTATTCCCTGTGCCATCGTGACGGCACCCCCAACCACGTTGAACTCTTCGACATCATCAACGTCCCCAGTCAGCGCAGTGCCATTTCCGAGACCACCTGCCTGTGTGACATTTTTGGAGACGACTGTGAGTCACCCTCTCTCTCAAGCAGCCCTGCTGTAGGGGCCTTTTTCCCTCCTCAGAGGGAGGTGGACGGCATAGCTGCTGCATCACCTCTGGTGGATGATCTGAACGACTCTTCGGGCTCTTACCACACTGCACCAGGCTCCAGTGAAGGAGAGGAGGGCTTTGAAGATTCAAGAGAAAGGGTTTACAGCCCCCTGTTGCAGACCGAGTCTTCAAAGAGGAGGCAGCTGGTGGGTGAGGGACTGACCTCAGCGCTTTCAGAAGTTTCTGAGGACAGAAGCCCAAATTTAGAACCAGAAAGTAAATCACCAGTACCTCAGTTTAGTACAGCGAGCCCATCGTCATCAGTCCTCAACACTGGTGAAAGCACCCCCTCTCCTGGACATAATAGGCCCTTTACCCTCGGTACAGAGGGAAAAGCGTCATCCTTGTCTTCCTCCTCAGTTGAAAAAAGATGTTCACCATCATCACCTAGTCCAAGACAAGCTCACTCAGAAACGGATCCAAGAATAACCACTCCCACTTTCAAAGATAGACTTCAGTCTCTATCTCCAAGTCCCTCCCCTGAGCCTAGGAACTGTGTCAGCTCATCTTCCTGTGAATCAGTAAACACCCAGTTATTACCTGAGTTCAGGGACGAACAAGGCTCCCCTGAGCCAAGGAGCAGCTGCTCTAATCAAAAAAGCAGTCCCTCACCTGAGACCACATCTAAAGATTTTTTTCTGGATTTTACAGAGTCAGCGTTTGATTCTGGAGTCACACTTTTATCTCCTTTACCTTCATCCAGTATTACAGAGTTATCATCCCAGTCGAGAGAAACACTGGCCTCTCCTGAGCTGAAGAATAGGCCCTACTCCCCGGATACACAAGCATCATCTCCTTTTTCTGAGCTGAGAGGGAGGGTCTCCCTGCCTGATCTCCTCAGCAGAGGCTCAACACCTGATAACGAAGATTCTATCCACACCCCTGAGCTGATTTCAGATTATTCCACTGCGGAAGGAGACTCTACGACTACTCCTGAGAGCCAGGATACAGGAGTCAGTGCTGTATCTACACCTGCCCCACGACATACACCTCCCACACCTGTTATTTCAACAACAACATCTCCTGAACTTGTGCAGAGTAGTGTCTCACCTGAATTGACACACAAAGCTCCCTCACCTGGCCTGCTCTGTGCTGCTTCTCCAGCTAAGACTGGGACAAGAACTCCGTCTCCCGACCCCTCGCATAAAATTAGACACATTTTAACACCTCCTGAGAGCAGGACCCAGGTTTCTTCACCTGTGGTAAATTATAGCTTATCTCCATCACCTGAAGTTACGAGCAGCTGCTCTCCCACAGAGCACAGATATACTGCTCCCTCACCTGAAATTAGGATTACAGCTTCCTCCCCTGAGGTCAGTAGGAGAGAGTCGTCTTCTGAAGTGGAAACAACAGCTGCATCTCCTTTCCTAGATCCTCACTTTGACGTTGCCTCATCAAGAAGCCTCACTTCGTCCCCACACATAACAGGGATTTGTTACTCTGTTGTTCAGCCCGAGGACAGGGACACTCCCCCATTTCCCGAGCTCTCTCGTCTCTCCACCCCAGAGCCTGATAGGACACTTGTGTCCCCTGAAGCAAGGAGCCCTACCCCAAGCAGTATACCGAGCAGTATAGCAGAGTCCACCAGTTCACCAAGAGATTCACCTCATATACCGGGCTTCACAAGCTCTGTCCTGCAGCCTGAAATAACTCTGTCGCACCAACCCAGGTATCAAACACCTTCACCTCAGCTAGAGCATCACACTCCCTCACCTGAGCCAAGATATCAAACCCCTTCATCTGACATGTATCAAAGTCCCTCGCCTCAGCACAGAAGTAGAGCTCCATCCCCTGTTGCCCCATCTCCTGAGCAGACGTATCATCAGCATTCACAAGTGACCCTCTCTACTGAGCACAACCCTGATTGTACCCGGCCTACTCCTCCTCTAAGAAATACACCTGAGGTTGAGGGGGATTCCTCTTCAGTTGATATTACAGAAAAACAGTACCCAACACATTTGGCAAAAGAGAGTGTTTCACCCGTATTTAAACAACAAAGCACAGAAAGAGAAGCAACACCAAAGGAGGCAAACCTTCAGGATAACTCAAGTTTCCCAGAGGAAAAACAAACCCTTGGCCCCACCTTTGGTCAGAAAGAAAACACTTATAATAATCTCCCCATTGAAATAAAGTCTGCTTCTCCTAATCTTCTAGTCTCCAAAGACAGGAGTCCAGGTATTTCACCTGTCCACAGGGCTGCAACCACCTCACCTGTGCAGAGACTGGAAACCGCACAGCCTCAATTCACTACGTACACCCTAACTTCTGAAAGCAGCAGCTCATTGAAATCTGCCTGTACACCTGAGCCTGCAAGAAGACAGCTGTTGCCCAAAGTTAGACAAGAAACCAGAGAGAGTTTAACAGAGGACATGGCCCACCATGTAAACAGAAGGCGGACTCCCTCTCCGCCACTCACCAGGTTTACACCTGTCCACATCATAGCCCCTGAGAAACCATACAGACAGTGGCAGAACAGAAGCAGTAGCCCCTCTCAGGTTGTAGCATCCTCACCGGGTGGTAATTTAAAGAAAGTGACGACAAACAGGGAAAGCCCCAATGTTGCCTATGTGGACAATAATAGCCAGGCCCATTGGGTCAGGCAAGGCAGGCAATTGGAGATGGAGCTGGAGGAGGAAAGGGAGGTAGGTAGGCAGAGGAAAATGGATAGGGAGATGGAGAGAGAGAGAAAGAAGAGGGAGGAGCGGGTTCCTGAAAAGGGGAAGGGTGGGCAGTGGGACGCCAGTTACAGAGGGGAACAGGTTGAACTGTCATTCAATGCCAGGAATAGAAAAGGGCCTGCGAGTCGCAGTACAGCTCCCACAACCAGAGAGACCCGCCAGGGACTGCCAACAGTGCATTCTTACTCAGAGAGCTTGCCTGCCACCAGACAGCTACAGCAACAACAGAGTCTGCTTAGAGTTGCTTCCCAACAAGACAGCAGGGGTGGTGGTCCTAGCAGACGGCGTCAACCTCCTTCACCACACAACAAGAGCAGTGTTCCTGGACGCGTGGCCGTAAACAGGCCCTGCCGGAGTTCCAGCTCCAGCATGGGAAGTGAGCTTGATGAGGCAGACGATGAGGTGAAATGGTTCACAGACTTGGCTTTCAGCAGCCTGTCAAGCCCTGAGGTAGATTACCTTGACATGTACAACTCCAGCCAACGTTCATCTACCAACATTTTTCAACCATCTACACAGGAGAGCCCAGCCGGGGTCAGTGCCGCCTGGCCGGCCTATGCTGACTTCAGGGGTTCTGCTCCCAGGCTGGACAATGATGAACTCTCCTTCCAGCAACCACTTGCATACTACTCAGACAGCCAAGATCCATCAAGGCGCTATGAGATGGGCAGCTTTGAGTGCGTGGATGTGGCCTTGGAAAGAGAGGACTCCAGGAGAGTGAGAAGAGGAGTGCCAAAGAGACAGATCCAGCTGAAGAGAATGAGTAATGCTGAAGGGAGGCAGGATGAGAGCAGTGAAAATAGTAGTCCTGGGTTACCAGTGATGGTGGAAAGCCCCTCTCTAGAGAGTCATTCCAGTGAGACGTTCATGAGACAACACAGTACACCAGCAGCAATGCAAGAATGCTACATTTCTGAACGCAGCCGTAAGCGCAATCAACAAAATGAAAGAAGATCCAAACTCCAGAAATCTGCTTCTCTGGATGAAACATGCCCTAAAACCAAGATGGCCACTTCTCTCATTAAGAGTGTGTTGTCCAAGAAGATGGAAAGTGTTGACAATCAACCTGATGAGCAGGCAGGAGAAGAAGTGAGCCCCGCTTTTGAGGAAACCAGACGACCAACAGAAAGCGCAGCGGCACCGCTCAAAGAGTCCCCACTACCTGACCCACATAAACTTAGTTCCAGTCTTCAGTCAGATCACAGTCTTTCATCTGAGGGTCTCCCTGCGAGGGCAGAGCCTAGCACAAAGGATGAAGCCAAACCACCAAAAAGCTTTAGAGCGAGATCCAGTAACAGGCCAAGTTCATCCAGCAGCAGCCGAAGTGTTAACTTTTCACTGACCGAGAGTGAGGAGGCTGATTGTCAAAGCACGAATGCAGCCTCATTAAGATCCGAAATGAGATCAGAATTGAAAGTGCCGTTTGATAGTAAACAGTCAACAACTGGAGTACAACGATCTGATGACAGTGAGACATGGGACGGAAGAGAGGGTGGTGACTCAGCAAATGCCATTGCCGGGAACTCAGGAGCTCCTTCTGCCACAGGAGCCAGCAGCATGCAAGTCAGGGTGACAAACAGAGACCAGGAATGTGAAAACACAGAGGACCATAAACAACTGCAACCAGATGCCAAGGGCGCTTACATGTCACAAACACAGGAGATTAAACTCAGAGCCGTGGAGAAAAAGAGAGCCTCCCTAAATGTCTGTCTCACACCTGAGGCAGAGAACAAACCTTGGGCTTCTTCACCAGATTTGAAGGAGGAACGGCTAGAGACCAGTGTGGATGACAAAACAGAGGAAGAAGAAGGAAATGGGTATAATAAAGTTAAGGTCCCCATTCACAAAGTTAGAGATGTGAGGCGGCTTGTAAAAAATACATATAACCTGTCCTTCAAGGCAACTAGTGCTGTAATGCCATCAAATATGGACGAAGAAAGGATGAACACTTTAAATGAGGATAGGAGGGAAGAAATCAAAGATGAAAGGAGGGAAGAGGTCACAGCACGGGAGGAGAGGGAGGTAAGGCAGGAGATAAGGAGGGAGGAGAGGGAGGAGGAGTACAGGGTGGAGAGGAAAGAGGAACAGAAAGAGGAGGTAAGAGACTCAAAGCTGCTAACCTTATCTCCACCTCTTCAGAACAAAGGAAGTCCTCCGTCTCGTCCACAGCCGATGCAAATACAATACAAGGCTGTTTGCTGGAAAGAAGACAAAAATAAAACGTCACGCAGCAAGAAAGACCCAGAGAACCCAGGTGACAAACCCCAGGCTGCTCAAAAGCTCGTCACACAGGTAAGCAGAGAATCACACAACACACTGAGTTACACAACCGGAGACGCGGCAGTTGCAAAGTCATGTCAACGTGGTGTGAACATGGCATCGGAAACACAAGAAACTATGACGGATGTACGTAAAGTGTCAGACAATGAGGATAAACCTGTGCTGCTTAAGACCGACAGAAAACCTCCCATGCTTGGCAGCCTCCACAAACTGCCCAGTAAGGAAAGAGAGGTGTCCACTGCTGTAGTGTTAATAAGAGATGGATCCAGTAAGACCAAGACATCTGCATCTCCATCCCAGGAAGAGATTCCCACCCTAATCCAAGCCCCAGCTGCTTCACACTCACCTGGACTCACCCCCGGCAGTAACCATGCTAGCGGTGGCCACTCAGTTTCAATGCTATTAAAAGAGAAAGGCTACCAAGCTGACATTGGAGCAGTGGTGGGTGACATGAATGGACATGGGGGTAAAGGGGTTCCACGTAAACATGTGAACTGCCTGAAGATCCCCCTTCAGACCCCGAGTCCTTCACATGGAGATCGGCTGGAGTCTCATAGAGAGAGGACATTCTCCTCCTCATCCACCACGCCTGGCCCCTCAGCAGCATCTGACAACACAGACACCCTTACAAAGGCAAGACAAGACGAGGGCATTAGCAGTACGCCTACAATAACAGACATAGCAAAGCAAAAAAGTGCTTCTCCGCTAAGGAATACGCAGGAGCAAATACCACCTACCGCCAGACACAAGGAACTTGGAGATTTTGAAGCAGTGAAAAGACTAGATCCAACTTTCCCCCCAAGGTCCCCTGCAGTAAGGAAATTCAAACCACAGGCAATTGAGGTTAAGTCGCTGTCTAAGGAAACACAGAAACAAGAGACACCCACAAACGTTACAGGAAACAGCAGGCCTCAAACCATTGAGGTTAAATCTATAGCTAAAACTTCTCAAAAGCCAGCAGTGCCTCCAAAACCAAGCTGCAAATTTATACCAGCAGATTTAGGAGCAATGCCAAGTGGAGCGCAGAGACCATCAGCAACATCTGTAAAACCACAAGGTGAGGAGAGGCCTCAAACAATTGTTGTGTCGTCACCGACAATCTATAGAAAGATCTCTAATGAGTCCACATCAACGTCAAACTATACAAGAAAACTGGCTGTGTCTGCAGTATCCAGCCTCAAACCTCCATCTTGCAAAGCAACAGCAACCACCATCTCCAATCTCTCAAACCAGACAACAGCATCAGAGACAGAGGCATCTAATAACAGAGGTCAGCAGCAAAGGCCAGGGGCCTCACTTCAGAGTTCTAGATATACACAGAGACCCACAACCTTAACTACAGCTCCAATATCATCCACTGGGCCAGGTTTCACCTCAGCTCAGGGTCCAGTCTCTGACCCCAAATCAAACCCTGTCCCTGGATCTGAATCAGCTGGAGTCAACCAGCCAAGCCAGCCAGCTGTTATGGATCTAGACAGCCAACCCCAGTATACCAGGTCGGCATACCCTCATGAACAAGCTATGCCGGCAACTTCAAACAGTACAAAACAACCTGCAGCTGTTTCCACTACACAAGTGCCAGGATACACACCCCAGCCATGCCGCAGATCCCTCTCCAGCGAGCGTTCCCAAAGGACAGATGACCATCTGTTTTATACCTCAGACGACCCTCCGAGCTACGATGAAAGAGAGAGCTTTAGTCCCCTCATGCTCCCAGATCTGACCTCCAGGAGGTCAAATCGCTATCAACCCTCATCCCGCCCTCCTCCCTGCTCCTGCACAGCTGGCTGCCCTTCCCACCCTGGTCTCACCCCTCCTCACCATCACCACAGCCCCCATAACCTCACGCCTCCTGCCCCGCCACACTCTCCAGGCCAGGCACTGCCTTACCCGGTGGCTCAGCCCCCTCTCCGTCTCCACCAGTGCAGACCTGACGCTCAGCCGATGAGCTACCAGCCCGGCTCTCCCAAATCAAGTCCTCTTGGTCCGAGCCAGCCACCGGCCATGTACCAGCCTCTCCACCAGCCTCCTCCCTGCCCTCCCCACCCCTCACTCATGCAGACCTGCCCTGCTGAGCGCCCGCTGCAGCCACCCCAGCATACTGACCTTCGACGACCCCCTGTCCACAGATCCCCCCATCAACAGCCTCCAGGCATGGCTCCTTACAGCGATCCGGGCCACAGCCTTTCTCCTGGCCTACCTCCAATGGATCCGCAGTACATGTGTGGCCCTCAAAGCCTGGGGCCGTCCTATGGCTCTGAATATGGGGGTGACAGCTCCAGTTTGTACTCAGAGAGCAGCTATGGACAGACACCTCGCAGAGTGCTCCTGGATCCTGAGACAGGGAAGTATTTTTACATCGAGGTGCCTGTGCAGCCACTGAGAAAAATGTTGTTTGACCCAGAGACAGGCCAATATGTGGAGGTGCTCATCCCGCAGCAAGCAATGTCACATTCAGGCCTGTATCCTCCCGCAGCAGCCCCCTACACATCTGTCCACAACCCAAACATGTACACTCCTGCTCCACAGTACATGCCCTATGCAGCTCCTCCTCCCCAAGCCCACCCCCAGGCCCAGCCTCAGCCACCCCGATATCCTGAGGCCTCCACCGCTGCAGCAATGCACCCAGGTGGGCCTGGGGTCAGCTATAGGAATCTCTCCGGTCAGTCCAAGCCAGAGCCTCAGAGCCATCCACCGCTCGACCAGAGCTACCTGGAGAGCATGTATTATGTCCCTACAGGGATGAATGCGAGCCCAAATCCCACCCCACCAGACTATTACCACAAACATCCCGCCAACCTTCCCCCAACAGGGGGGAAAAGGTCCTGAAATAGAGGACAGAGGCCGCCTTCCTGGAGCCTGTTGAGTTTTAAATACACAGTGTATAAAGGAGGTGTCTAATGTTGGCCTGTAATGTTATTTGAGTTTTCACATTGCAACTGAAGCAATTCTTTGGTTGTTGTTTATTTGCTGCTGCTTGTTCTGTGCTGGACTGATTTAATAGCGCAAGATATCTGATTCTTGAGTTAATAGTTTTGAAAACACAAGAGAGGAAAAGATTTTTTTATGAGGTGTTCTTAAATCTAAAAATGATCGATTACAATTTTTGTCACTTTTGATACAGAGTAAAAACATCATAGTGTAAGTTCACCAGTATTGCTCAGGCACGACAAATGATTAGGTTTTACTGACGTGCGTACTTTAACAACAAATATCTCCAAAAAACTTGAAAACACTGTTTTAAAAGAACCTCATGTTTATTTTATTATTGTGTTACTCTAATATTGGATGAGTGAGTTTGTGCACATGATGTCTGCAACAACAATGCCAATAAAACGTATGAAATGCTCTGCTCTCCCATGCCTTCATCTATTTATATATAGATTCTTTCTGTGGTTCATCATATAATTAGGCCTACGGTGTCAAATACTAAAACTGTCATGCAAATATAGTCTCGCAAAAACTTCATATGCAATGGTATTTGAATCAGTAACTGCATTAAACATTGTATTAATTTCAGAATCGAAAAGTGCAATGCATTATTTTAAGGAAAATATTGTAATGCATTAACAAATATTATGAAGTCAGTGGTTTTCATAATCAAATGGTAAACCAAGCAGTGAGAGATATATCTAGAATGGATAACAAAGAGTTAGTGTAACAAGTTTTAGGGTGTGGGCCGTGCACAGACAATAGTGCTGGCACACTACATCACTACATCAATACATCAATACACCAAATGTACACATGTATACCATATAAATGAGGCTATCTTAAAACATTTATGAGTTTAGACAACGCATTAAATATATTTATATATTTCCACTATAATGCATCAAATATTCGACAGCTGCTGCTTTGTGACCAGTTTTGAAAAGAGGCAATTTATGCACCCCTGACATTTTTTTTCTTTGCCTTGAGAGGGCACTGTCACTATTACAACAGCACAAATGATTAATCATAATAATTTATCAATCTTTGGTTGGATTCTGAATTGGATATGATTCGTCACGTGCCATGGAAGTTATTTAAAATGGATATTAACCAGCCATTGCTTTTGCAAGACAGAGAAACCGTTAATATTCAGTATTAAAGAGGTGTTCTCTTACGCTGCTGTGCATTTGTATCAGCACATTGTACAGCTGTGACCACTGGAGGGTGCCACAGACCACCAGAGCAGCACAGGTAGCCCCATCCTTAAGGTATGTCTAAATCTGCTAACCTCTCGTGAGAAGGGCCAGTCACTCTAAAACACAGTTTAATGATTTCCTAATCAAAACCTGAGCCCGTTAACAGAAACCAGGGCCCAATTTGTTAGTCCAGAGGGATAAAATTCATCTCCCCTTTCTTTGATGTGGATGGCAGGAAAATTAATGAGAGCTCTGACCAGTAGCTGAGAGGGGCTTGAGTGTGTGTGGTTGTGTCTGACTGAACAAAACCCTGTTTCATCTGACAGAAGTAACTCAAAGGCCCACAGGCACACATCTGGAGGGGATATAACACTCACAGCACCTGGCAAATTGTGTGGTGTCAGTATATGGGTCTTGGAGACCTATCCACAGCTGTGTATTGTTAGTAATGCCAACTGAATCAGAAGAGAGATGCTGTGATGTCCTACTGATTAGAAAGAGACTGACTTAGTTCCCACAACAGCCAACGTGTTACTAAGGAGGACACTGATCCTGCGTTATTAGGGCAAGTCATATAAGTGAGAAGAAAGGCGGCCCCCATGTTTATCAGTAAAAAGGTAATCGTGGCACAGCAACAGCATGTGACAACAAAACACTAGCGATAGCACACAGGTTCAAAAAAATAATCTTAAATTCAAGATGTGATTTGATAGTGTACCGAAAAATAAACTTGAACTCAATCCACCTCTTTACAACTTCTTCCTGGTCAATGGAATGCAATGTTTAGCTATCAAGTTTATTGCCTTGATCCTGTTTTGTCACAACCTGGATAACAATTAGAGACAGACACACCTTAGGAACACAGTCTAATCTATAAACACACCGGCACACCTAATACTAAATCACTTCCAGACACACACACACACACACACACACACACACACTTCCACACACCTTGGGCCTGTTCCAAGATGCAGCTTTAAGTCCATCTTTTCTGAGTGAAAACCAGAACCCACTCAAATCGAATGTAAAAGGATCTGTTCTGCAATTTTTTAAAGATAATCCATCAAACCTTGAAACAGCTCCTAGCACATTGTGGCTTTATCGTATTTATTGCGAAGGCAGTCTCTGTCTACAAAGACAGACCTTCAGGAAAATGGTGATTGCTATAACTTACAGGTGCTATAACACAATACAAAATATTAAATAACTATAATAATGTAGCCACTAATCATCATAATAAATCAACATTTTCTAGACACATCCTGCCCATCATGCGTGACGATGGTGAATTCCAGTCATACATACACATTAAACAAACACCATTACATCATTAGGACTCTTTCCAGTGCATCTATTATTGTTATGGTTCTGTGACCACTTTTCTACCCCACAAAGTGAGGACTCACGCTGTAGGAGTCCTGTCATCCATGCCGCACCCAGGAGTGAGTGGGATGCCGCGTTTGATGTGGACCCACCGGGGGGGCTGATTGGCCAACGGAAAAGTCCTCTCTACATTGTCTTTCTGGTATCAGGAATGTAGAAAAGAGTGGGTGGCATGGGCCAGGCAGCTAGATAACAAGCAGAGTTTTAAGTGATGATAAGTAAGTTGTTTGGAATAAAATGTGCAATGTACTTCCTGACATTTTCCAGCGCGTGCCCTCTGCTTGTACGGCCAGAGATTAGATGTCAATAGTTTATAGAAGTGGGATTCTAACTAATGGCGACTGTATCGCCGACTCAGAGAGAAATAAAGGAGTGCTGTGTGTGTCAGTCCGTCTGTCCATGACCATCAGTATGTGTGGTGTATCAGTAAAAAAGGAGGAAACCAGATCATGAGGTGAATGTCTGACATTGATATTAGCAACCTCTGGCTGGCTGGAAACCTTTACTGTGAACATAGAGATGCCAGTTTCAGCTGAGAAAGGTCACCAACGTTTTAAAAACCCACCTGATTTGAAACACGCGTACCTGTCCTGGTTTGTTGTGAGTTCCACCTGAGAGCAATTTTCCCCTCTCAGCATCTCAAACTGTTTAATTGGAATAATTGTAAGCTACCAGAAAAGGTCAAACTAATCCAGTATTTCACAAAAAAAGTGACAAAAAGTGAGGAGAGGTCAGAAATAATAATATAATCAAGTAACCCTTCAGAAGAGGGTCCCCGCCCCTAGGTTAGGAACCATATGCTATATACCTAATGCATATTAACTTATATCCTGAAGGAGCCTACATGTTCATACCATACAAAGATTGCACATGTGTTATGAGTGTTTCCACTCCGTATTTGATGTCCAGCAGCAACATGCATTCAGCTCTATATTGGGAAACTGTATTGCCTACTGCCATGTCACCCAGGCACACTTTATTGATCATGACAGACGACATGTGAGGAGAAGACACTTCGAGAAATAGTAGTTTAACAAGAGAGAGCAAACAAAACTCACTCCTCTTTATGATCACTTTACCTGCGCGCTCAGATCAATGCCCATATAAGGCATTTTTTTCCAGGAAGGAAGTGGGCGTGGTTTACGGGCGGCGTGTGTGTGCGTGAGCGTGTGCTGATTGTGACAGCCCGTGAGTGAAGCAAGAGGAGCGAAGATAAGAGAAAGGAGGGTTCACGGTAGACGTCGGTGAACACCTGAAACCGTGCCTTCCGGCATTCACCTTGTTGCCAGGCAAACACAGAGCACAATACTCCGTGTTGCGTGTGCGCCCGTGTGTGTCATACAGACATCCTCTCTCCACTAGGTGGGGTGTACACCTGTCTGACTGCAGAATTCACTTGTCATCTCCTGTGATTGCTCAAACTCCGGTAGTAATATCATCAGCCAGACTTAAGTAGCTTAACATGACTCACCTGTGAGGTGACTAGAACATTTGTTCTTAATTGAAGAAAAAAGGGGAGGGAGTGCAAGTAGTGGAGTACGTTTTTGTGTACTCTTTTTTTTTTTTTTTTTTTTAATTGGTAATTTCTACTCTATTAGGCCACTATTTATCACTAGTTTTGTGCTTCGTTACATTTCAAGTCGCATCTGCTACAGAGTAAAAACAAAAGTCACACAGAAATTCTCGATGAAATGTGTGAGAATTAAAAAGAAGAAATGAGATAAATCAGCAGCTGCAGCAGAGAAGAAGCTGCAGGTGTTTCTGCAGCAGCAGGAGCAGAGCTCCATGTCCAGAGAGGTGACACTCTGATACTTATAAATGTTTAGGTTTAGTCTCGCCAAGTTCACAGGCCGCTGCATAGATTATATTGTTTACATGTCCGCGTTGTCTGCTTTGATGACGTTTTATTCTGCTGTTAATTCTAAAATAAGTTTCAGTTCAGTTTTCAACAACATTTCTGGTTTATTCCGAGGAAAGTAGATGCATATTTATAATTGATAATCAGTTGTGTGCACAGTGCCCGTCTGTTGGTGTGGACATTGTTGCTGATGTTGTTCCACTTGTTTGTAAGTTGACATTTAATGCAGTCTATTTTCCAGCCTACTCTTTAATTTAACATTAGTATCATATATCAGCTCGCCTCGCAGTAACAATACTTTTACTTGAGTACAGTATTCTAGTGCTCTTTCCACCTTTGTTGGTTATCCATGTATCATCAAAGGGTTTTAAAGTTACAATCAGAGTGCAGTCAGAGTGATTTGGATGCTTTTCAGAATGCCTTTCAGAATGCCATCCACATATAATGTAAGCTGGACATTCATGTTTTTCTATTTTTATTTCTAATTATTTATTTTGGCCCAAGTGCTAAATTACACAGAGGAGCTTTGCCTTACATTTGTGTTATATGAGCTCCAACGGCTAAATTATAACAGACTAAAAAGGGCTCTGCAAGGAGATGTTTTCATTCATAGTGGAATTCATTAGTCTAGACTAGTCTAGTTCCTTTGGTGTCCCAGGACCCCTCATGTCTAGGAAGGAAATTGTTACTTATAGTAGGCCTATGAGTCTACTATTCTCTCCCAGACTGGGGCACACTCTCACACACATGCACACACCATACACATGAGCACACTCGCTGAGGATGAGGTAGCCAAAAAATGATGTCATAGCCTGATCACTTTACCCGTCCTCCTCCTCCTCCTCCTCCTCCTCTTCCTCCCATGACCTGGATGGCCGATCAATGAGGAAAGGAAGGAATGAGAAGAGAGAGACTGGGCGTGCATGAGTGTGTAAACGGCCGGTGAGAGAGAGAGGTGAGTTATTGACAGGAACAAACTGTCTGCTGCCTTCGTCCTGAATCACTCAAAGCTGATGACATGTCGAAATTCTTATTGACACCATGCCATGTCAGCTATTCGCTACACCGTTTCTTAAAAACTCATATTGAGTCGGACAGCGATGTTCGCTCACATGGGCCTCAGCCAACTGCATAGAGATCTGGCAAATATTAACGTGAGGGAATCTCCTGGGAATCAGCCTTTGCTCTCCGTCAGAGGTCAGGTCCGTTATGGGCTGGTGTGTGGGTCACTGGATTCCTCGAGCATGAGGTAAAAGTAATGAGTCATACAAGGGTGGCCCTGGCTTCACAGACCGTAGACATTTAATAATGCAACTATTAGAGCAGAAACCAATAACAGTAAAGTATCACTCTCACAGTTTTCAGAGGAGACTGTAATATTCATGTTTCCCTTCTCTCACTCAAGAATCTCCATAGAATGCTTCAAAGGACTTATTATCCTGCAGCACAACAGTATGCTTGAAAGTATGCTGCACAGGGCAACACCAAGGTGCCAAACAGTTAGCAGAGAGGTGGTTGCAAGCATGGATAGAAGGTGACACCGGCGAAGAGGTGGACGTCACGCGTGTACTTTGTACAGTGTATCAAGTTTGATATTCTTTGATGAACTGGGTCAAAGTTGACAAGTAGCACTTCTTCATGAATCCCATTTTATGAAGTACCTCAGTTCCAAACATCAACGGGCCAGCACAGAAGAAGTCGGGAACTAATTTATGATCCCACAGTTTTACTATATTAACAGGAATAATGGATTGTTGGAGTCTCTCTGGGGAAATCTTGGGTAGACAGTAGTGAGACTGAACCTTGTGGGTGGTAAAACCCCCCAAAAAGAGCTTGACACGAAGAAAGCTCTGACACACTGACACATTCCAACTTTAAGTGACGACTGCACTTAAATTATCGGAGTGAGCCCCTTAGATTAGATCTAATAACCGCTCTTATCCTGGCGGTCAGAGTACATGGCATTCACAAGAGAAGCAGCAAGAGGGGCAGACAAACAGTACATGAAACTCAACTTAATAGTTTTGTTGACTGGATAATTTGTCGTTCACATCTTTGCCCCCAGATTGTTTGTGGTAAGTATCGGATAGGTGTTATGTGTTTATTTTTCCATCCCTGAGGCAGATTAATGTTTCAGGCAGCATAGAAAAGTGTTTAGAAAAACAAACACACAATTTGCTCATGTTTTTATTCTGAAGAAGTCATCCGTAATCTCCCATTTGAGACAGCTGACTGTGATTTTCCCCAGAAACCACAAGCGAGAACGCAGAACATCTGTTATCAGGGTTTTAAGTCAGCCGTGTGTCAAATTTGTTGTTGCGTGAAAGGGTGGAGATACAGTGTGATGACAGATTAATGAACTCTGTGTCATGCCTTCCCTTCAGCACTAAGCAGCACTGCTAAGGCTTAGCTTTGTTGTAATATGACATTGACAGGACATGCAGTGCCAACCAAGGAAAGATAAACATCAGTCAAAAAAGTATTTTTTGGGGAAATGTTATGCAGGTTGATATGTAATCAGTGCACAACAAAATACAGCAATAATCAAAAGGCCCTTCTTACAGAAGGAGAAACACAGGTTTAGACAATGACATTAATGATGGCTGAGTACCTTTTAAAAGCTGAGGGTCCTGGTATAGTGTATGCTGCCTCTCTGTCACACTGTCATGGTTTACTGTGGCACTTGAATAAAATGGATCCGGCCAGCATCATCCAAGTTAAGTTCCTGACACAGTCTTTGTGCAGTTTACATTTTTCCCAGCAATACAAGTAGTTCCTCCTACATTCCAGGCATGTGTGTGGTGAGTTAATGACGCTATACATTAAACAGACACTATGCCCTAATCTTCAATGCACTATTATTATGCAAAGCCTAAATCAATGGTCGTCAATATAACTATAAGTCCAGACATCATTTTTTTTTGCGCTGTGACTATTCATTGTCATCATGAAAACTAGAGCAATTTTTTATCTAAGATGTGTAGAGCTCCTCCGTATTTGTTTCCTGTTATGAACCATCAACATCACACCAAAACGTTTGGTGACAGTTGTCTGCATTTTGAAAATGTTACGAATATTTAATTAAAGGTACCCTGTGGAGATTTTGACCACTAGTAGTGCTATGGAGCAATGTTTTTATGAGCTGGTCAACGTTTTGCTTGTATCATGCGCGCTTACAAGGACGCACTTGCGAGGAAGGGAGGTAGCATCATACACATTCCTGATGCCTGTTTCATGCCATTCCGTTGATTGACAGTTGGCAGCGGTAACACATAAAGAAGAGTAGCAGTGTGCGAAGAAAGGGAGGGAACAAGGAGACTTAAACACGGATGTAAACAATGTAGCATTATTCTTAAAAAGCATTACTTTTAAAATGTCAATTTTCCCGTCAATGCTTAGGATAACTTTATGAGAGTTTATTCAAATGTTGGCATGTCCATAGTTTCTCATGCATTTGGCTTCATAGGTGATGATTTAGGATATAGGTCAAAACAGCAGCGGAGGGGGAAAACCGGAGACATTTTGGGTGTAGCGCTGCGAGTCAGCATGGTGAGAGCAGGCGGAGAAGGCCTTCTATTGTTGTGGACAGAATGGAAACTCTCACAGAGCCAGATTCCATCCTACCAGCTTGGTCTCGGTGGAAGCACTCCGATAAGCTTCTTCTGAACCCTTTTCAAAGACTCTTTTGTCTTGTTCTGCCGAATCAAAAATGAATTAAACCTTTTGAATACCTCTGTGGCTTATTCTTAGACAACAGCTCACAGATTTTAGGTCGGCGCAGTGTCACAGGCTTGTGAATGCGTACATTCACGCCTGTTTGATCCGATAAAGCATCTGTATTGACAGATCACCTGTGGGAAGTGCCATTGTTCCTCTGTGTGTCTTGACTGCATGAAGAAGGTGTTGTTGTGCACCACTGTTTAGAACAATCATACCTGAATGAACTCTTGAGTGCCCACACTAACATCACAGTCTCTCCACTTGCGTCACTTACTGCGGTCACCGCTGGCTGGCTGGTTGTCTCCATTTCTCCACCCACAGCATCCATTCCACAGTATCAGTGCATTTGAACACAAAATCAGAGTTTGGATGGAAACCATAGCAATGACTTGTTACCACAGCAGTGACTCGCCACCACAGCACTGGGCAAAGCTTCTGTAGACAGTTGCAGAACCACAGTGTTTTCCTCCACTGGAATGTTTCACTCTTATGGTTTATAGGCTTTTTTTATTCTGCAATGTTTCGAACATGGCCTTTGTTTCATTACAAAATTGTTTTTGAACTCTTTTTCTAGGTGAGTTATATCCTACAGCCTGTCTAAACAACATTTGAGAAATGAATCTGTAAGTATTTATTTTGGATATATATTTAGCTTGTGACCACCGGCCTAGATCATGCCAACCATGCTAACTAGCTGGGGCAGAGCTATATTTACAGAGGGCTGGGCATCCATCATCGACATGCAAAAGCACAGACAGGCAGAGAGCGAGGAAAGGAAAGTGTGGCCCATCAGTCACCACAGTCCAATCTCAGGGCTTGCCTATTTAAAACACCTCACAATTTGACCACAACAGTGCCACAGTTCACGCTGTACTGCCGGACCTACAGCGCTGCACTCAACATCTGCATCCTTACACCATGCCATCTAACGTGCATACATGTACTCATGCTCATATTGCATGTTTGTTTTTTTGCATGCACATGCATGCATCCCCAGAAAAAACTAAACTGGAAGGTGTCCAATGTCAAAAGAAAGAGCGGGGGGGGGGGGGGGGGGATTCTGTAACCCAAAAGCTGATGCTGAGACCTGGGCTTTCTGCCCTGGCACACTGCACCTGAATGACATCACTTACAGAATAACACATCAACTGTCAAATGCAAACAGGAGAGACTGTCTGATACTGCAAATAGATGGCTAGACAGACAGCCTGCAATGACAGATAGTATGAAAGCACACAGACAGACAGACGGACGGACAGGCACAAGGTCAGAGAATGACTGACAGACAGACATGCTGTGTCACTGCTCGAGACAGAGACTGGCTTTCCTGCATTATGTGCATTATTGTTTAAGTTCATTTCTGGGAGCTGCCTAGTACAACCACAGTTTTCTGCTGCTAACCACTGGCTGTCATCCATCCAGCACAGATTGTCCCCGGCCCTCAGGGGATCTGAATCACTTTCAAAACAAACCTGTAACCCTCCAGTCACAAGTTGCCCAGTTTGCATCCAGCTCCTATAGTCTGAGACTCTGCCGCCCTCCGTGTGGACGTGGATGTGTGCTTGCTCAGGCAGCAGATCGTACACTTTGCACTAATGCCCTGCAGCATGGGGTCCGATGGGTTGACATTTTCAGCGTGGAGCCCAAGTCGTTAGCACATTGGAGTGGAGCAGAAACCTGCCATGTATGGAGATTTGTCTGTGAGCTCAGAAACACTGAAACCAAAGAAGCCTCTCAAATCCTCCCAACTGACTGCCTCTGGGGTATTAATAACACACACACACACACACATAAACACACCCTCGTCTAACTACTGATAAACAATGTAACCCGAAACAAAGGTTTAATTCTGATGAGGGCTGATTAAAAATTGTGATTGCATGTCAAATCCTTGGTCAGATGAAAAAGTTCCTTTTCACCCTTTCCCTCCAGCGAGCATATACTGTACACACTTTGAACACAGTTCACAGGGTTCATGTTAATATTGGGGTCAAGTCTGGTCTGTGATAAGAGTGTGTGTATGTGTGCAGTTTAATGACATCATGTAGATTAACACCCCTGCTGCCCGCCGTCCCCTGACCACGTGAATGCACGAGCCTCCTGGGATGATGAGGTCATGATGGTCTGTGGATCCTTGTCACTTGGGGGGGGGGGGGGGTGTCGGCAGCTAAATACAGAGTAAGGTCGGGGGAATGCTGGCTATGCTCACTCAGTATACTGTATACTATGTTTGGTTACCCCACTGTCACCTTTTTACTCCAACTTACAACAACTACTGTGTGCATTATTTATACACGGTGTTGGTTGCTAAACTGCACTGCTTGTTGTGTATTTTTTAGATGCAGTGGGGTA
This sequence comes from Anarrhichthys ocellatus, assembly GCF_004355925.1. Lineage (NCBI taxonomy): Eukaryota > Metazoa > Chordata > Actinopteri > Perciformes > Anarhichadidae > Anarrhichthys > Anarrhichthys ocellatus. The sequence goes on along the minus strand of NW_022280049.1, from coordinate 3,249,774 downwards.
AAAGTTCTGAATGTAATATAAAAAGCCAAGATTGTCTGAGCAATAAACTTGAGCCGCAGCTGCTCCAGTCGGTGAGCACTGTTTTACAGAGTGTATTACACAGTGGCTCAGATACATAGGTGCCATAAATCATGCATGTGTTGATAGCTGTAATCTGTGACGTGTGCGTTTTGTGTGGTATTACTGGTATCACAGGCTCAAGAAACAAAAGTGCAGGGAAAAGGAGACACAGGAGGCGAAGAGTAAAAGTGTATGTAGTTCTAAAAAGTTTATTGTTAAATATGTTGTTGTGCCTCTAGTGTTACTTCGGAAAACTACTCCAGCTGTGGTCCAGCAACTTTGGAAAAGTACTACAGAAGACAGGGAAAGCCAGCGCTGCATTCCTGAGTCATGATAGGCGTAATCACTCATTCTGATGTCATGATAGGTTGTGCTCACATACATGTTCAGACAGACCACCGATGTCAACACACCTTCAACACACACCTTCAGAAGACAGGACCATTTTAATTTCCTCTAGACTCTGTCAGTGGTTTGATAAGAATATTGTTTCTCAAGATACACTACAGCAGCAGATAGGATTGATTAAGACACATTAAAACAGCAGTGTAACTGACGCTTTCTGTCTTTAAAACGATTTTACATGAATTGACCATGAGGTTTAGGGTCCTCAAAAGGTGACTCCTAATGACTTTGAAGATCCCTTGACTTTTCCTCTTGCACCACTATGTGGTTGACATTTGTGGTTTTGAGTGGAATATTTCACCAACTATTGGAATTTGGTGGCCTACAGATATTTATGTTGTAATAACTTTGGTCATCACTTGATTTTTCCTCTGGCATCATCATTAGGTAAAACATTACATTTCTCAAATACCATGGATTATTGCTAAATACCTGAGATTCCCACCCTCAGTGGTACTTCAGTGCTACTTAGCAAATGTGGGGAACATGTTAGCATTGTCATTGTGAGCATGTTAGCGTCCTGGCCATACTGTATATAAGAAGTGAAAGTAGCCACCGTTCAGTCATTGGTTTGTGAACTACGATTCTGAAGCCTTGAGTTCTGCATTTTGGTCATCGCCATCTTGGTGTTTGGCCGTTGACATCTTGGCAACTAAAAGTGACATGAGAGGGTGGAGCTAAGTACAAGTGAACGCTGAACAAGACATTTTGAGGCGATGTTACAATTAACTTTCATGAAATGAAAACACACTGTTAAAGGGTTAAAGTTGAAGACAAAACCACGGAGAACTCCCAGACTGGATAAACTTATATTTTGAATGTATACAAAATGGTACAAGAGGTAAAAAGAAATATAGTGAGAAGTCTCATAGACTTCAACACAATCATAACCAGTTTAAGGCACTTCGCATTGGCTTCACTTTTCATACCCGGAGGTTGTTGCCCTGTGCTTGTGACATAACTATTTTTGCTTAAAGGAATGCTGTGATGGTGATGAAGGTACACGTTATACCTGCTAAACATCAGCATGATAGCATTTTCATTGTAAGCATGTTAGCACGTTTGTATTTAGCTCCACAGCTGCACCTCACAGCCCCACACGGCTGTAGAATATTGTCAAAACTTGGTTGGAGAGCTGCACGTCAATATAGAGTTGCTGCAAGTGTTCATAATGATCAAGCATGTAAAAGTGGCTTGGGACGGCTTTAATAGCATTGATACTGTGACAAGTATAACCATTAATATTGGTGTTTGAACCAAACTGTTGTCCCAATGTCTAAAGTGTCAAACCCATAACATTTCCTCTCATGTCTGGAGTGACAAACAAGCGCTGATATTATCTGTGTTACTTCATCACAGGGGTCAGCTCCTGTTTGTCAGCGAAGTCATCAGACTGTCTGGCTGCTTGGTTTGGTTTTATTTCCAGTATCGCTCACGTCAAACAGAATATGTCTGTCTCCCACACATCCTCAACATATTTCACATAATCCGTGAGGCGCAGCTGACACTGCCGCCATATTCCCTCCCTGCAGGATGTGAGTGTGGTCCATGATAGAAAAACAAACCAGGCTTTTCATCATGGGAGACAGACTTGTCTTACAAATGCTTTTTCTCTCCCTTTTTCCTCCAAATCAACACACTTCTGTTGCATATATCCATTTTATACTGGCTTGTGAAAGAGTAATAGAAACCGCACTGTCCAAAACAAAGAGTCTGCAGAGCCTAAAGAGCACGCTTATGTTGGCAAAATGCACCATTTAATTACTAGGCTTGTAAAAAACACTATTTATCTCAGGGATTCCCCGTCTCATACTTCGCACACACACTCGCAAGTAACTGCCTGGCTCGTGTGCAGAGGCATTTAGTCTTTTCAAAAGCAGCATTGTGTGAAGGTCAGGAGAGTCTGTGGAATGGAGATCTATCGTTGTGACATTCTCCATTCTTTGAGAAAGGCTGGACAGCCAGCTCCCGTTACACAAGCACCAGAGGAGAGCTGGATAAAAGGAAAAGAGTGTATTGTTGCATGTGTGTGTGTGTGTGTGTGCATGCCGAAACCAGAGAGCATTAGAGAGACAGTGACTACTGAGATGCTGATCTTATTATGACTGTCTGCCTCTCAGACAGACCAGAGATGAGTAAGACAAAGGGATAACAGTGATTTCTTTCTTCAAAGGAGGTTTCACAGCAAGGGCCACACATACTCCCTGAACACAAACCTGAGATCCCAATACTGGTTCTATTAAATATTAACGCAAAGTGGGGTAGGTTATGGTTTCCCCAGCTTGTAACTGAATTGGTGGAAACTGCGGTATGAGGCCATCAGCAGAGTGAATTTATACAACAAGACATCAGAACGCTGCAAAGTCCAGCAAGCATCAAGACCGCTGCCACGGGACAGTGTTACATAGGTCAGGGTTTGAGATATGCTGGTGGTTATTGGGTTTAGTTCATAAACTTTAACATCTTTGAGCATCGTTGAAGACAAAAGTTTTACAAAGGACATGTCAAGACCTTGACATAAAAGTATATGCATGGCAAGACTAGGAAAGTTAGAAAATATGTAATTTTGGTAAACAACAATAACCATAACCTTCATTTTTTGGGGTGCAAGAAAGATGATGATGAAATATCTTTCTCAAGAAGTGAAACCACATGGACAGATATGTTAGAGAGCAATTCGAAAGGGGAACCACTTTTTTCACTTTCATTACCTCTCTATCTTCCTCTTTTATTTACTCTTTGTCCCTCTACTCCTCTCCTTTCCAGATCCATCCTTAACCTGTATTTTCTATGAACCTCTGTATATTTCCAGGTTGGCAGCAGGTCAACTGTAAATATTTGTCGAGGACTTCCTCAGGAATAAGTTACAGGAATGGCGTGAGCAACTGAGGACTGACAAGAGACCAGTATCGAGCTCTGTCACTGAGCTGCACTCAGCTGCGGTTATGCTTTCCTTTTCAGTGTGGCTGCTGAGATCTGATATCACCACCGTAACATTGTTCATCTTCACAAAGGCTTTTGTATGGCTGACAACTGCCATTTCTGCTGTTTTAGTTTTGATGGTAATTGTAACTATTGTTCTTGTAACATGACTAAGTTGTTCAACCCAGGAATACTGGTGGCAAGACAGACAGGGCCAGCAGTGCTTCCTGTAGTTGTGTCTGAATCCATTCATCCTAGCTGAATCACTGGGTCGTCCTGCTCAGCGTAACCCAACCCTAAACTGAAACTGACAGTGTATGGAGTGAGGATTGTTTTGTAGTTGTCAATCATTAGAGCCCAGACCAGTTTTGTGGTAGTCTATATGAATATACCCCATTCACAACTTTGACTAAAGGTATCACATACGGCTACACATGTTCCTAGGAATTTACAGTTTCTTAATACTCTGCATAGTTTCACAGTTAATGTGGGGCTCATTCTTTCAGCAGAGAGACTGTGTTAGGTGACTGGTTGTTGGAGCACTTCCGGAGCTTGTATGGGTATGAAACTCTCCTGGCTCATTACAAAAGATGAGGAACTGCATTACAACATGTCTGGTTTGGTAACACAAGGTACAAACGCATGTATATATAAATGTACGACTTTCTTTCTCAAATTCGTTTTCAAAAATCATCCAATCATTTCCATCTTATAATCAACAAGTGTCAGCTGTAGATTAGGCTTTTTAAAAGATAATTTAGCAGTTTATATATTTTATTATGGGCCAATGTTAGATGACAATAATGAAGTATTCTCAATTTGCTTCACTTTGCTTGAGGAACATTGACAATGTAATTATAACAAAATGTTAAAATGGGAATCTAAATTCTCATAAGACCAGCAGCCTTTACTGGTTCTTCTACACATAATAAGATCAACCTTTCAAGCTTCAGACTGGCATTTATTGGTCATCTCCTCATCGTGCCACTTAGAAGTGGGTGAAAGGCAAAAACAGATGGAAGGGGAAATCCAGGATTATGCAAAAGTAACTTTTCTCTGTAACTTTTGAATAAATAATATGTATGTCTGCCAAACTATAACTATTCTGTCTCTGACTGTATCCCACCAATGTAATATCTTCCTGAATTGTGCCATATGTTACTTTCTCAACTGTCACTGCGTTGCATCACATCCCTCTCCTGATCTGATGCAAGGACAGTGAGTCACCAGCTGTTTGTCAGCGCCACCAGGAGCCCCGGTTCAGGTTTATCAGGTGGCCCATGTTCGTTTAAGTGATGTGCTTGTTGCAGATGTCTAACATACCTGACATGCATTTTCCAGGCCTGAGACAAACACTTGTTATGGAAACTATTTCAATAATCCAAGGATTTAGAGGAATGCTGTAAACCTCAAAAGTATTCCATTGTCATTCAAGACATTCATGAGAGCTCTGCTCTTTGTCATGGTAAACGCATGCGAACATCTTGTTTGTGCCACATTGTTCTTCCTCTATATTAACCACCTGCGTCAGTGTGAGATCAAACTTCAATAAAGCCCTACATGACCACAACAGGCTCTTCACCTGGTCCTTTTCTCCCTGGAGAGCCAGAGCTCACGGAGGTGTGTAAGCAGCGATCAAAGGATTCGCTGCTCATTCTCTTTCATGTCAAACATACTTGATTAAACTCGGCCTCCGACTGAAGGCTGCTGAAAGCGTTTCTGTGGCAGGGAAACATTCCAGGAGAGAAATGTTAGACATTCGTTGGAAACGGAGCTTTGAAGTTACCCGAGGTGCTGCTGCCTCGTCATACGTTTACTCAGGTTACTACAGCTGGCTCCGAACGACCGCATGTACTGGGCCATAGACACACAGAGAGAGGGAGAGAGGACAGCAAAACAGCTGCGTGTAACAGTGTTGTCTCTGTGAGTCAATCCGTCTTGTGTAAATTGTGTTTCATTCAGGTCTTACCTTTACAAGAAGGGGGCCCCAGGCTACACTAGGCCAACTTCCCCATCCTGTTCCCTCCCCGCCTCATTTATCACCTTGCTGTGTTTTCCTGTCACAACCTGCCTTTAAACTGAAACACTGTTTGACAGAGTGCATGTGTGCGCTGTATGTATGTCAAGGAGGAGGAGAAATCCTAAATCTTATGAGGGCTGTTTGAAATCAGAAACATGTTGTCATCATCATCCACTGCTGGCTCTAAACAGTGTTTATTCATAACTTCTATTTTATTTTTGTTGCTCCGGCCCTCGCCCCAATCCTTTGTTATAACGGTGTATTCATCAATTTAATTACCGAGACGGCATCGTTAGTTAGTCAGTTATTTGGAAGACAAAACTAAAGCAGAAGTTATACTTACCGCATCAGCAAGTACAAGAAAGTCCGTGCGACTTACCCTTTGTCATCACATGGTGTACGGCACGTAGGCACTGTGTGAACTTGGCCGAGCAACCACTACAGCACGAAGGCAAACGGTAAAATCATCTCCCAAACTGTGTGTTGTCAACATCCATCCTCAATGACGGATTATCAGTGACATCAGGGGAATGCTCACTTTGAATTTTACCCTCAACAAAGCGGTTTAGAATATCTGGCTAAACTTTTGGCTTGTTTAGAACCTGTCTGATCATCAAACCATAAGTTTGCGTTGCCAGTTGTAACAATTTTACAAGTTTAAACCACGCTTTCCTTCATAACTAACAACAACTTTAATATAGCAGTTAACTGCATTCATTTAACTTTGTCCTTAAATCTAACCTTGACTGTAAATTGGGCAGCGTAACCACCAGTCTATTAATTTTAATTGTTGCAAGTAAAGTTAAAGTAGATGACATAAATTACAGAAAGTTTGGTCAGCGAAATGCAAGCTTGTTGACAGTGTATATTCCCACTTATACACTGTTAAATAATGAATATTTGAATAAATGATGATGAATATCAAAATAAAACAATAAAATGAAGTCATGAAACACATCAATTTCATACTGACAATGCTTAATAGCTTTCATAAAAGCTCACTTTTTCCATAGGCGAGTCTTTGAAATGATCTTATCTCAGAGTGCAAATGCACAACACATATACCATTACTGCATTATATATCCAGGCTTAAAAGCCTTGGTGCCCGGCCGTCTCCCAGCATAACAATGTTACATAGTAATGTTGCTTAGTAATGCTTGGCATTCCAGCAGTGCGTCGGCTGAGGTAGGAGCATACTTTAGAATATAGTAAGGCTCTCACAGGATTTTACACGCATTCCATAGAAAATAAAGAAAAAGCTCATAAAGCAAACTCTCCTTAACAGGAAGCTCAGCTCTTAAACCTTTAGACAAGGGCAGCCGTTTGCTTTGGAGACTGAGAATGCCATAAAACATTCAGGAAGTCCGTTTTTGACAACTATATAAACATACTGCCAAAAAACCTGAAATAGCAGCTTCCCACCGCTTGTGCCGATACGCAAGAGGATAATGGGAAAGTGCTGCCACCATGCCAATGGCTCCCCATTGTAGCATTGTGTGTTTGTCTGTGTATATTGTGCCTGTCTTCAAATGCCCAAGCAGGGCTTAGTTTTCTTCCATTTACTCGTTTGAAGGTCAAGAGTTCTGCTGTAAAACACACAAAGATTTCTTGGAGCAGACAAACCCTTTTATCCTCACAACAATCCCACTTCCTCACTTCAAAGCTGTTATTTCAGCTTCTTTGTGTTTATGGAGGACAGACTAAGGACCCTCTGCTGCACGGGGAGTTAGTGAGCCCGTATCCTCTTAACTTGTACTCTACTATTAGCTCAAACAATCTATAAACATCAGCCACCTTCTGTTTATATGTTTTTAGCTGAAAATTATTATGCGTTGAGGCCACCAGCATTTCCATGGCATCACAGCAGCAGTGATCTCACTGGGCCACCCTCTCTTGACGTCTCTCCGTTTGTCACTGCTGCCAGCCTCGGCCCTCCGCTCTGCGCGTCTCTCTTTCCCTCTCCCTTGTCCGTACTGTTTTGAGACGGCACAGGAACTGGTCAGGGAGGAATGTGGTGGTACAGCAGTGTGACACAGACGAAGCACCCACACGGACACAAAAGAAGGAGGTGGAAAGAGCAAGAAAAAGGTGTCGTGGGGGGGGCCGCACAATGAGGTGTCAAAGAGGTGCTGGGAACCATTTTAAAGAGAGAACCGCATTTTCAGTGGGTTGAGTGAAGGAAGTGAAGATGCTAATTCAACCACAAGGGTTCAAATAAAACAAGGAAGCAGTTTGTGTGTTGCCTCATCCCATCCCGTCATTTTTCTAGGAAATAAAAAGTCAGACTGTGACACATTCGATCAGTAAACTGTGACAACTTCATTGTCTGCATGTGCTATTACAGTGCAGTTGTGCGAGCGTGAGCTTGTTCTGTTGTTTTCTAACTTGATAGTGACTCAGGGTCCCACTTCTGGTTCGAGGGCTCACGAAGGATCACACTGAGAAATCACTTTTGTGAGATTAGTTTCCCTGCAAAATCAAAAGCGCTTTGATTTAGCTCCTATCTGTCTCCGGCACCGTCTTAAACATCACAGAATGTTCTCAGGAGCAAGGACGTCCCATGCATGTGTGATACAGTATGTGTGTCATGTGGTGAGAATGTACTGACCACCACGTGTCTTTCAGTTCATCATCTCATCACAGCAGGGTGCATAATCTGAGCATGGCTGGCGATTGTGGCTAACTGGATAGCAGGGCCGTCTTTCAATCAGAGGGTCAGCGGTTCGAACTCCGGCTCCGCTAGTCGCATGTCGATGTGTCCTTGAGCAAGACACTTAACCCCAAAATTGCTCCCGTAGCTGTGCCTACGGTGTAGAAATGTGATAGACTCTGAATTGTAAGTCGCTTTGGATAAAAGCGTCTGCTAAATGACTGTAATGTAATATTTAGGGATTTTGGTCACATTGTGATGTCATGATCCTGAGGGGAAAAACAAAAAAAAAGTGGTATATGTAGAGGACACTGGACTTTCAGTAACTTTCAGTAAAACTCGTAAAGTCCACAAATTGCAAAAAAACAAGTGCTCTAGTGTTCGAGCTAGCAACTGATTAACCAGCAACAAGCAGTTATGACTTTTCCCCCACATCTACTTCTTCTACTCTGGTGTGGAAACAGACAACACTCTCCCCATCCACACTATAAACCCTGGTGTATATTATGTAAAGCATTTCCATGACAGCTACTCCATGCTTCTAAAAGGTTGAGAGTGTGCATCCATTCTGGGGCTCTCAGCATCTCTCTGTGAAACCATCTCCTCTGCAGCCGTACCTGTGCACACTGTCTGCAACCAATATTGTGTACATACTTCAGCGAGTCCTCAGTGCTGTGGACACATCTGCAGTAAACACTCAGAAAGGCAGAGTAGATAAAAAGAAAGCAGGGACAGACACATGTGACAGATCTTTGACAGTAGCCGGCCCCTCACTCTTAGAAATACCAAGTGGTAGTAATGAGAACAACACTAAGACGCCAATGCAGATGAATCAGCTAAATGCAAGAAAGAGACACTGGAATCGTCTCATTCCTCTACAAACAAAAACCTATGGCAGCAGAATCATTTGACAGATGCTGTAGTCACATACAAATTCTACAAATGATCGTTTTAAAGTATGTTTTTCTTGACATTGAGTTCTGGTGATGAACAGTGGGAATGTTGAACAACAGTGAAGAAAGATCCTTGCTATTACCACAGCAACACTTTATCCTGAGTTCGATACTGGTCACTGGTCAGCCATCCCAGTATAGAACATCTGAAAGACTGCTAGCTTTTTAATAAACAAACAACTGCTAACTAACTAACTTGTATGCAACATTTAGTCTGCATTTAGTATGCTGTGTGTGTCTATTTGTGTCAGTATTTATGTACATATAAAGCCAGATGACAGCTGTGCACATAAACAAACTAAATGTTCAAACATTATTTTCTATCCCTTCACATCCTCTTCTACCCCCGGTTCCCTCTTTTGTTTTATTTTAGGTCATTTTCAATTCTGTATTTTTAGTGTGTTCGCCATTACTTTAGGTTACTTACACCCACTTCCAAATAAAGCCTCTTTAAATAGCACCACTGACAGACATACAGATGGAGTAAAGCGCAGCTATGTTGGTAAGCGACAGTGAACAGAGGGGGGAAAAAGGAAAACAAAGAGCAATCTTTGTGTTTATGCAAGACAGGCCTTTTCTTGGGTGTGTAGGGTCAGCAGTGTTTCATCAGTGTGTGTGTGTGTGTGTGTTTGGTGGATGTGCGCTTGTCTGTCTTTCCGTTTGTGGCGCTTCTGACTGTGCAGTAATCAGCCAGGAGGAAGAGCCTGTCCAAGTGCAGACAGCGTATCTCCCCCTGGCCCGTGGATCCACCCGTTTTCTCACACAATATACAAACACATGTGGGCACAGTCTCCTTTTACAGACTTTAGACAACAATGTGTAGTGTTTAGATTACAAAGGCATGAAAAAGACCAGGAAGAAGCAAAGGAAAATGTTCACCAAATGGCATGAGCAAGTGGGACAACAGTGCAGCACTGTTTACTATGGCGTAAAAAGACACAATGATCTTGACAGAAGGGTTATTTTTACCAACAGTGAAGGAACCTTGATATCGAGATAAGAGAATGGAAAAGTGTGTCAGAGAGGACAAATCTGAGACATGTGCAGGACGAGTGATAGAGGAGGGGTGAGATAAAAGTCAGTTAAGCAAAAAACTAAACAAGATTCCTGTTTAGGCTTAATGCCAAGTTGTACAATGAGTCATGAGGTGTTTACTGTGAAGATTCGATCAAAGCTTTCAACTGCGTATATATTTGAGGTAATCTACATGAATAATAAAAAAAAAAAAAAAAGCAATATTAACAAAGGAAATATTATCTCCTAGCTTTCACAAACAGAAAATGATAAGAGACAGCTGCTATTGGAAAGGGTGTGTGGGCTCCTTAAGATGACTGACTAACCTTGGCCAGGAAAACGCTAACCTCCTAACTGTCTACTGTAAGCGTACTGTGACACACAAGCACACAAAACATTTCTTTCAGTCTCTCAAAGAGAGAAACATCTGCCATCAATTACTCCCACCCACCCAGCTATAGAATCCAATAATGACTGAGAGACGCAACAGCAATTTTATTTTACGGTGTTGTTTTCCCTGCGTTGCATTGCTTGCAGTAACTATAGAGATGGATGGCAAAGGCTGGCGCTGACTGGAGAGGATGGTGTCCGATTCAGTGGTCACATTAGAGGAAAAAACAACTTCCACCATTATTATTCACTGGATGCTCTACCGCTGGTTTACCCTCCCTGTTTTCTCTATATAAGGTGCTATAATGAGACACTACACACACACTTACACACAGGACTTACAGGAATGTCAGTCCTGGACAGTAGCCAGTACCTACTCACTCGGCCACAACCACTGTTCAGACCTGGGGCCCAGCAGGGAATTAAGTGAGTCCACGGTGAACCAAGCTCCTCAAACAAAGATTTGCGGAGTGGTGATGTCACTTCCAGGCCGGCCGTAACTCTCTTTGATGTGGGGCCTCTGATATTGGACGAGGGGGCGGGGCAATACCCCACTGGGATGGATGTAGGTCGGAAGAGACCGGAGAGGAAAGAGTGCTGTTAATGAGCACAGAAGCAGGAGGATGTTGTGGTCGGTCACAGTGCGGCTGCCTGGTTTACCATACTCATTTCCTTCTCAGGCTTCTGCAGCGCTGAGTTGTAATCGCTGAGTTTTAGCAGCTCCAGACCTGAACGTGAGGTCAAAAAAGAAAAACAACATCACAGAGATTTGGAGGGAGTGTTTGAGGAGGGCGGAATTCAGTGTCAATAGAGATGTCAGCGAAGAGTCTGTAATTAGCTTGAAGGAACTCCAAGTTGCAAACACACCTGCAGCCTCAAACAATAACGCCACTGTCTTTGTGTGTGTGTGTGTGTGTGTGTGTGTGTGTGTGTGTGTGTGTGTGT
>NW_022280049.1:3235185-3238405 GCF_004355925.1 Anarrhichthys ocellatus | reverse complement strand
GTGTGTGTGTGTGTGTGTGTGTGTGTGTGTGTGTGTGTGTGTGTGGGTGTGTGTGTACGTGTGTGTGTGTGTTTGTGTGCACAATAAAGAGAAAATGAAAATAGGTGGGGAAGACTGTGATTGAATTCCAGAGGTGACAGTTCTGGAAGTTAGAAAAATACAAAAAATAGCATTAAACCACACAAACAATGTACGCGGTTTCAATTACCGATCTGTTTTAGTGATCTCCAACCTGTCCTGTAGACGTCAATTGGTTTCACAACCTTTGTGAAAGAACTAAAAGAGGTATTCAATGCAAGTCAAAGACACTTGGCCTTGCTGAACCGATGACACCTTGGGGTTGAATTTCACTTTAAACCTGACAGACCTGCCAAGCTCAAAGAACAAACACAACAAAGGTTGATTTATTAAATGCGTTGTGTTGCCCCCTGATGCCTCACGTCTTCTGTTAAAGTTGCTCTTGAACACACAGAGGAAAGAACTAGTCAATACTCTGTATTCTTCTAGTAAAACCGATCGCCGATAGCCAGCAACAGCAATGACATTACCAGCAGTCTCGACTGTACTTTGTGTTTGTTATCAATTAGCAAGCTGGCTAATAGGATTTATATGATAAAATAATTTGCTTCCCATAGAAAATGAACACTGACACTATTTAATCTTCACCGGGTGGACACCATCAGCTGCTGGTGTTGCCAATTTGTCTCGCTCAATCAGCCAAACCGCAGTCGATGATAGACAAGGCAACAGTGCCAAACACAGTGCAAAGCTACGGGCGATGGACAGCCGCTCAACAACAGCCCAACACCGCCTCGCAGTCCACTGTCAGCTTGATATGTCAGGGCTCTTAGATTTTTCACATAGTGTCGAAGGTAGTGCTCAGTGAAACTGTTGTCAATCTTCTCTCACAGCGAGACCATGACAGTTTGGGTTGGGTTGTAAGAGTGACTCCAACTAATCCAGTTCAGCAGGAAGAGGATCAGAGGACGTATACAAACAACAACTGCTCCCACAGGGATGTGTCACATTCAGATGGGGGCCCTATTGTCTCCCCGACAAAGCTTTGGTGCTGTCACATTCACGAAATCCACGCTGGGGAAGGGGGCTCGGGGAAGGAGAGGTATTTTTCACACCAAGGCACAAAGCCACAGAGCGTCGGTCTCCGTGACTCACACATGTGGAGGAAACCGGCTGAGTAATCACAATAATAACCATCATCATCTTGCCGTCTCGACAGTACCGGGACTCCTCACCCAATCAGTGCGCTAATACACCATCAGATCACTCCTCAAGATGAGACAATATTGCTGTTGAATCAGCTGCGTTGGGGCATATGTGTATTGCTTAGCACGATAATTGTATTGTGTTAGTCATCACCTCCATCTCTCAGCTAGTAATGGAGCTGATTTTAGTGGGGCTTTTGACATGGCTGAGTCCACTAAAGTGGCCCACTGGGGCTTGACTTTACCGCCTGTGTGTGGTGTGTTGATAAAGACAGAGCAATCTGGATCGGGAGATTAGCTGTGGAGTAATGGGCAGAGATGAAAACTAGATGTCGTCTCTGCCAACCCAATGCTTCCATGGGCTCAGCCTTCTCCCGGTGTGTGTGTGTGTGTGTGTGTGTGTGTGTGTGTGTGTGTGTGTGTGTCTGTGTGTGTGTGTGTGTGCTGGCAGAGGGAGGTCAGGGGCGCGTCTGCCACGAGCTCAGCTCTTGCACTGAGAGAAGCCATCATCCATGACCTCATCCAAGGAAAAATCCCCCTCTCCTGCCTCTCTCTCCTCTCTCTTCTCTCCTCCGGCAGCTGAGCTCCCTCTGCATTCCTGCTCTCTGAACAGCTCCCACACTGTCTCGAGGCTGCGGCAGCAGAGAGGGAACACACAGAGTAACAGTGGGTGGATGGACAGACGGAGAGCAGCAGAGGGGAAAGTCTTGCTGAGGTCATGGACCCCGCTAATAGCCTGTGGGCTGCTAAGGTGGCCTCCCGCGGGGGGCTGGGAGCCACAGAGATGTGGCAGAGATGAATGAAGAAATTCAAAAGAGGGAAAATCGTTCCTTCACTTGCTTTAAATTTTCCGGGTCTTGGTCTTGGGCGTTCCATCATACATTGAGCAGACGGCAGGGTGACACCCTGGACACCTTGCCAGTCGATGTAGACAGTCCAACACATTCAAACACTAGCGCCATGGTCGGTTGGTCGGTCCACCACTCTAGACTGAAATAGGTTGGCATTTGAGGTTTTTTAGTGAAACATCCTGGCAACTATTGGGTGGATTGCAATGAAAATTGGTACAGAGAGAAGTTATTGGACAGCAAAACCAGTGTTCTGTGATTACATGTATATCTGACACATTTACACATTAAAATTGAAATGTAATCTAATCATAGCGTTTTCATTTCTCATTTCATTGGGTCAAAATCTAAATAAAAATTCAATAATGCAAATTGCATTGTAATTTGCACTACTAGCATGGGCATTCTCTGACAATATTAGAATGAATATAAAAAATCCGGTTTACAAAACGAAAAATAATAGACCCAATCGCTTGCACCAGCCCAGCGGCTGCCATTTTCCCCCAGGCAATTAAACAATGTTACTTCCGGTCTATGAATAGAACGAGCGTACAAAGTCCCGCCTTCCTAGAATGAGTGACAAGTTGCCAGAGTTTGAAAAATCAAATGCACTTTGCATTTACCATTTCATTTAGTCAGGAAAACAGCATTGAAATGTAATTTCAATTGGGCACAATGCTTTTCCAGTTTAACATTTAAATTAATATCTGAATATCATCAACCCTATAGGGTAGGGTTAGTCTTTGGAAACAAATTGTCAAATGACGTTTCCATTGTCATTTTAATACTGTCAGAGAACGTCCATGCTAGTAGTGAAAATGAAAACGCAAATTGCTTTCTTGAATTTTAATTTTTTAATTTTTTTAATTTTGACCCAATTAAAGTGAGTAGTAAAGAAAAAGAAAATGCTAATGTAAGTTGACATTATCATTTTACTTTAGTCCAAAGTATGAAGGATAGCAATTGCCATTGTTGTTTTAGTGACTCCACACATATCTTACATTGAGGTATTTCTCCACAAAGGAAATGCCTGCGCTCTTTCCTAACAATACTTTCAAGATCAAACTGGAACAATACAGATTAAGGTGTTTGTCTTGAGGGTGAGGGGTGGTGGCGGTGGTGGTGGTGGGGGGGGGGGGGGGGGGGGGG
>NW_022280049.1:3227223-3235085 GCF_004355925.1 Anarrhichthys ocellatus | reverse complement strand
GGGGGGGGGGGGGGGGGGGGGGGGGGTGAGGTGTTTCAACATCAGCCAACCACAAAGGAAACACAGTGAAGAGGAATGCATGGAGCCCACTCCTTGCGGTAAGTGGGGCATGCTGCCGTCTGCTCTGACATCCGTCCGCCTCTCCTTTGTCATAAGCTGTGGTGTCAGCCAGCTCAACTGGCCAGCACGCGTTGGGCTGATCCTCTAAGCCACCATTAGGTGCTCTGCACACAAGCACTGGGCGGATATGGGAGGAGTTTTCAGAGAACGGCAAGGCATACTGTAAGGGGGTAGAGAAAACAGATGAGTCAAGCATGCCGTCATCCAGTCTTCCTGTCTGTTTATGACATTCAGTGCTGTTGTTTGATCGTTGTTTGTTAGCTTGTGTGTGTGTGTGTGTGTGTGTGTGTGTGTGTGTGTGTGTGTGTGCTAGTAGTGATGGCGATTAGGGGAATTGTCAATTACATTCAGTTTCTTCCCTTTCTTTGTCTTCGCTCCTCTCTTCTTCTCTTCCTTCCTTTCTCCTGCCTCCTTACCTCGTCTCCTCTTCACCCAACCCTGGTCCCTGTCGCTCTCTGTCTCTGACTCTCTCTTCTCCTCTTACCCAGTAAGTAATGTGATGCCACCATCAGCCTCCTTGGGGCCTAAATAGACCTCAGTGAGAATTTAATAGTGTGACCAGGATACATCGCAAGTGTCTGTCCTGCAGGGTGACATCAGCAGAGGGGAATCTGCTGGTATCCCTGCCCCAACTCCTGCTGGCATCAGGAGCAAGTGGAGAGGGACAGCACTGAGCTGAGTTGCTATTTCAACTCATAGTAAGCAACAGTGTGGAGCAGGGGCAGACCTGGCCGGTTGTGGGTCCTAAGCAAATTGTGAACCTGACCGTTATCATTTAAACCTTACCTGTAAGTTATAATATATAATAAGATTTGCATTATCTGGAACATCATTTGTGATATGTCTGGTCTCTCTACAGCATTTGACTTGCTGACCCACAGAGAAGCAAATGACAGTGAATAATGCATTCACATACGAGACGCGATGCAGAAGACATCAAATCTGACTGTTGATTGTTGGCTGACTGACCGTCTTGAATATTTTTTTTTCTTATGTGTAATTTTTAAAGGAATTCTGCAGCCCATATTATTAAAACTTTCTGACCACCACCAGTAGCCAAAGTACCATCAAAGTAACCATGACAGAGATCTTTAGGGTTTTACTGTAACTTTGAAGGAAAGGAATTTGGTATTTGGGACGCGCGCTTTCTCCTGAGGATTAGAGGAGAAGATCAATAACACTCACATGTCTGTGCGCTCTATGGATTGGAACCATAAAGAAACGGTAGCTTGACTCACTCCAAAGTTAAGCAAACAATATATAATGTGATAATTAGTGAGCTATAGGGGTGCTTATGCTTATTTTTGAACTTTTGAATGAGTTAGGCTAGCTATCTCCCCCTGCTTACAGTTCTAATGCTACGCTAAGCTAATTGACTCCCAGCCATGGATGTATAATAAGATCTGGATACGGCGCTCAGCCTTCCTTCCAATTTTGTGAGAAACACTACTGTGCATATTCAGTGGGCTGCATAGTAAACCCGGGAAGCGAGAAAACTTTTTTACTGTTGGCCTCAATCTTCAAACTATGAGGCTGTACATATCCTACGAGCGCCAGTTTTGCTCATGCCAGCGACAGCGTGTTAATAAATGCTTGTTTTATTCATAGTGTCTTTTAAACTATTAGGTCTCGGCAACAAAACCACTTAGGTTTAGGAAAAAAGTGTTGTTGACAAACTGCGTTATTTGGCACGTTGGGAATGAGAACTTGTAGCAATATTTTCATATTTCCCTTGTAGCTTTTGGTGCAGTGGTTAAAAAAAATGTTTGAGGTTGAGAGCTCAGCTTGATGAAGTAGTGGAGGGAGTGGGCATGACTCAAGAATGACCAGTTTTGAATCTGACAAATGAGGGGAGTTGGTCAGTAAGTAAATCTCTTCTAAATTAATGAAAAATTAGCCTTCATTACTTAATATTTTTCATTTCCCATTTGTAGGCTGCAGGCATCTAAGTGGCTTCTTTTGCCCTTTTGGTAAGATTGCCTCTGAACATGTGTCAGTTTTAGGGGTTAAGGACGAAAAAGGAGACAGGAAAAGGATGAGGAAATGGAGGCGGGAACAGGGATGTAAGGAGGACAGGAATAAAGTAGGTAGTTCACAGGAACTGAAGGGTAAATCAAAGTAAAGGACCAGAGAAGGAAGAGTGAGAGCTATAATAGGCAGTGAGGCCGCTCCTCTAACTCCTTAATCTTTATTATCCACTGGCAGGCGAAGACAAGTCTGCACCCTCTTAAGTAGAAGTTCTCACCTTGACCCATTCTCCATCCTCTCTTCGTCTCTCGCTCCCTGTCTCGTGTTACCGCGTCGACCTTATCCCTCACTCCTTCTCTTCGTTCCTGTCATCCTGTCCTCCCACCTGTCCTCCTCCTCTCCTCCTCCTTGGCCATCCTCAGCGTGTTAACGGGACGACAGACTGGACAACACACTGATCCATCGCAGCTTCTTTTTGTCATGCGACAATGAATACAATATGTCGCTGTTATCACCTCATCAATCAGGCCTGAGTAGCACACTGAGGCTGTGCTGGCGCTTCATTTCTACTTTACAGGAGCAATAGACGATCTTAGTTTGTGCTAGTATCGAGCAAACACACACATGCAAACTGATTTTATTTTCCGGAATACCAAATTTAAATGTTATCTTTAACATCTGAAGCAGATTCTGACACACACTTATTAATTTCTGGTATTAATGTGTTCCAGTTGATGATATCCGGTCAGACAATAATTGCGTTTCCAACTGTTGGCGTGCGCACTTCCATATCAGTGGAAACCACCCATTGTTGGTCCTCAGTGGGGCAGGAAACACCTTTCACAACAAACTCACCCTCCTCACACTGAGGTAATCCAATACAACCTCTATAACATCTGATGATCAAGTCTATTTGGCAATGTATCAATACATCAGAATAGTTGACTTTGCTGATGGATTTAGATCTTTTCGTAAAAGCTTCAGAGAGAAATATTAGGTTGCTGAAACTATGCAACATTATCAGAACACGTATATGCTGCACTGATACAGAATCTGTCATCAGTAAAGTAAGAGATTATATTGTAAACATTTTAAAGCAGAAGTCAGCAACCTCCAACATACATAATGTACTGAAAGAGAGATCTTCAAAACATTGTCACTGTAAATTAAACAAAAATTTGTGTGAAACATAAAAGTCTTTGATGTTACAGACAAAGGCGCATACAGTAACATTAGTTTTGGCTAGCTTGATGTTAACAAATGTTGCCAAAGAAGTATCGAAAACAACTGCATTCTTGGTACACCGGCAATTCCCACGAACTGTGGCACACAATGAAATCTTCCGCTTCCAATGCATTTTGGCCACCCTGCAAGGAAATGCCTCCTGATCTGTGGACATATCCTTGTTATGTCTCTCTAGGAACATTCAAGAACACGGGAGGAGAGGACAAGAGACAGCGTTGCTATTACTGTGACCCTACAAGGAAAATTCAGGACTGGTGCGGTGCTGATGCCTGATGATGGGCCACCATGACGGACATCATTTCCTGGCTGTGGTCCACCAGGCCACTGAGAAACAGAACGCAGCGAACTCCCTTCTCTCGCGGCATTCTGGCTCTTTGGTGGCCACCAGCCCCGGGAATAGCAGCTATGTGAGCATGACTGCACAGCACTATTTCTGTGTGCTCTGCTACTTGACATTGAGAGGCCAGGATTAGGTGGCTCCACTACGGTAAATGACTAGCCCCTGTCACACATACAAACACACATACACATACATACATACTGCGTATGAAATCCTGTGGCAAATACAGAATGGAAAATTAGCTACGTTTATTTGTAACTGAGAGACCAACATCGTCAGCATATTGTCGCTGTCCCCTGAAAACCAAATGTCTCCAAAATATCAACTTTTCATGAGTAAATAAAAAGAGATCTGTTTCAGCTTTGTGACAGCATTTTTCAGATAATCCAATGGGTCTGAATGTTTTTCCACATCAGAGTCTCTTTACAGGTCTTCAGGAGAACTACTGCTGTGCAAAATCTGCAGCTAAAAAACTAACTTGTTTGTCTTATTTCACTCTTTGTGGGTTGATATAGGCACTCAAGATACCCAAATGCATGGGAAGCATATTGGCCTACACCATCATATTCTGTCTTCTAAATAGTGTTATTCATGTGAATGAATTGTGTGTATTTGCTTGCCCCAAATTGAAAGACAAATAAAGTATTATGAATTGAACTTGACATATCTGACATGCATTGAGTTTATCTACTTAGAGTACAAGTTGAACACATGTGCATGGATTGCTTTTTTACTGAGAAAGTTAAATGCTGAACTGCTGTCTTTTAGTTGCTGAATAAGGAATGCTGAGTCCTGAATCAGGTACCACACCCTTATGGTTCAGCTGAACATCTGTCTTTAACTATACCATCCCCCAGTGTGAACATATGAGTCCGACAGTATTTTGTTTATTCAGTATAGAATGTATGGGAATCGAAGCCACAAACAGTGTTGAAAACTATCCCATAGCAAACATGTAAACACTCCTGCTTTGCTGTGTACTTTTTGCCTGTAATGGTTGGTTAACCCCTGTAACCCACATAGACCCAGCACCAAAGCATTACTCTACCACATACCCCCCCAACACACACACACACACACACACACACACACACACACTAGTGTCTGTGTAACAACATCCGTGTAGGAGGTGACTTCAAGGGGTGACTAACAAATGGTTGGGTCTAAGCCTGCCTTTGAGTCCAGCTGGGTCTTTTGACTTTCCTTACCCCCATTAAACCTGCATGCAGCATACATGACAGCATTGTTGCATCCTGCTAGAATTTGCTGTATGTGGTCTCTCTGAACTCTGCGGCATTCAGGGCTGGCTGAGGTCTCAGATGTAAGACTTGGTGGTGTGTCTTTGAACATGACATCTGTTGGCTGTGTGAGTAATGGTGTGTGGTGCTGTGGCACGACGTGTTGTGGCTGAACATCAGGTGTTCTCCGGCGTGTACGCCGCACATCTGTTCCCCGGGGCTCAGTACGTACACACAGCGGCAAGTGAGTCCTGACCACACTCATTATGATTGATCTGTCAGTGAGTCTGATGACGCTGTTGACAACACATGAAACTCACAATGTTTTCTTTTACATTTGGTCCAAAGAGAAAGGCCTCTGGGAAACATGGCAAACAATCATTTGTTTAACAGTACAGTTGAAAATAAACAGTGATTAAACATTGGTATCCACATTTCATTACCTATCCAGATAACCATATTAAACATAATAAACTAGGAGGGCTTTCTGACGCCCTATCTACACAGCACTGACTAAAAATATTTGCCTTTTGAGCACTGGACATAAAAGCACTAATGGCCAGGATACAGGTGCTTCGGTTAAAAGCGATTGCTCACACAGAGACAGGGGAAATACAAATATTGTGTTTACTTTAATCACAGCTCCTGAATGGGCCAAAAGAACACACTTGTGTTATCATTATCCGAAACCGGCCACTCTAAAATATTACATTAATGTGCGGCCCGACTCAGGAAGTCAACCGAAGTCAAAAATAACCTTGACCTATAGCTTTAACTGATCTGCCAGTACAACATGTGAAGTTCCTATTAATGCTGAGAGCACAGAGGTTTGATGTAATGAAGTAAAAATGACATGAGTCTAAAAGTCTTTTTGAGTCTTTTTTTTTTATTTCGCTCTGAAAAAAAAGAAATCACATAAATAAAAATCACTTCAAAACTGCAGGACAGGATTTGAAAGGGTGGAACACTGTAATTCACATTTTATTTTCTCTTTTGCTTGACAGCTTAACATGGATCTGAAGGATTTACTCCCCTAACGGCGGTAAGACAACAGGACAACATATTTATACCAAATTCTTGCTACAGTGCATTTGATATTCGACTCGTTTTTAAACGCTTCGTAACAATACAGTCGCTGAGGGCAGGTTTTTTGTTGCTTTTAATCAATACACAGCCAGTGCAATGTATCGTAATGGCAGGCATTGATCTGATAACACTGAGGCAGAAGACTCAGCCTTATGCGGCATAAAGATCCCCAAATCTGCAAGATAAATTTGCGAGTAAGAGCAGCTCCTACCCCATTACCACCGCAGGTGTGCCTTTGAGCAAGGCCCAGTGCTGCCTAGCGGCTTACAGATCCAACTGGGCAGCTTCCAGGTGTGAATGTTTGTAATCGTGTGAGTGCGAGCAGGGCGTTGCTCTCAATGACACTAGCCTGAATAACTTAAATAACGATCATGTCTATTCAACAATCAATCCAATAATCACAGTGCTATTGATTATCTACTGAGCGCGGAATTTAAAGCCAGATATCAGATAATTATGCATCAAATCCCTTTTCATGAAATACTGAATCTCTCCATGAGCTTCAGCATTGTTTGCTTTTCTGTTTCATAAATAAATATCGTCCAATAACAAATATAAAAACAACTGTAACATCATTATTTTATAAACGGTTGGAGGTGGTTAAAATCTCTATAAATACAGTTAGCTTAAATAAATAAATTAAAATTATAAATATACGGTTTACTGTACACAACAAAAAAAAAAGATGGACTTGTGCAGGAAAATACAAAATGTTTTAGTTGAAAATCTTGTTCAGTTCAGTCCAAAACGACCTCTTTTCACACAGTCAAGAAGCAGCACAGAGTCTAGACATGTTCCTTCTTCTTCTCCTCGTTCCTTCGTGCTCATCACCTACGGCTCGTCACATCTTCAGTCCATCCTCTGGGCCGTTAGTATTCCAGTTTTAGGTGGGCCGACTTCTTCTGAGGCCTTCAGGAATATGTTCACCTGCCCATTTTTCATCTGAACATCTCGCAGAGGGTCAAGGCAGACGATAACCCCGGTTCCCTTCTTCGTGTACGATCCTTTTCCCTCCAGGACCTTCCCTTCGCAGCTCACTTCTCTTTTTCTATTTTGAGGTAGAATTTCCACATCTTTGCCTGACATGAAAAAAAAAAGAGGGAGAGGACAATGAGTAAAACCTTATTTCGTTCAGGCGACGGAGAAGAAGAAAGAAAAATGACGGTGTTTGTCAGTGTATGTGTTCGTAGCCCTGCTCCTCACTACTCACCTCTCTTTGTCTCCTCAGTGGTTGGACGCTAACCCTAGTTTGACCTTCTCTTCATTCTCTACATCATACGCTCCCCGCTTGTGAAACCTGTGATCAACAAAAGAAAAGATGCTTGTTCAGACTATTTTCTGTGTCTATCTATTGCAAGTATCTGCTAAGTTACCAGAAAAGTCCTTTATCTGTCCGTGCGTGTGTGTGTGTGTGTGTGTGTGTGTATGGTTGTTAGTGTGTGTTTGTGAGTGAGTGGATCTGTGTGTGTTTCCCTTACCTGAGCAACAACAAAAGGCCTATGATGGTGAGGCAGACGGACGACAGCACCACCGCCACAACGGCCAGAGCTGTGGTCCGGTTGTAGCCCTCCTGGGGCTTCTCCAAGGGCAACGTGAAGAACTGACACCTTTCCCCAGAGTAGCTTGTGTGGCACCTGCAGACAGGACGGAGAGCGAATCGGTTAATAATTCGGCGGATCCCGAGTAGTGGAGATGGTGTGCAGATAGAGACAGAGATACTTACACACAGGATGGGGCATGGATGTCCCTCAGGTACTGGCAGGTGCCGTGAATGCAGAAATCTTTGTACTTCCTCAGGCAAGGATTCCTCTTCTTGCCCTTTCCCTTCCCCCTCTTTCTTCCCTTTCCTCTCCTTCTCTGTCCTG
>NW_022280049.1:3154723-3222223 GCF_004355925.1 Anarrhichthys ocellatus | reverse complement strand
TCCTTCACATCCCAGCTGTCACGTCTCATTTGTCTCTTTTGAGAGACAAATCATCGAGCGCACACGGTGATCACTTTCTCTTCCCCCCGTTCAGGTGGGAGTCATTGACTTCTCCCTGTATCTGAAAGACACTGCCCACAGCGAGACACCAAAAGAGTGAGTGCCTGCTTTTCAGATTCGCCTTCGCTGCTGTTTATCATGTTTTGAACCGACCCAATGCACGCTCAACCCCTAAATTGCTTTATTCTTTCTCTTTCAGTGATGCCAAGATGACAGCCATATTAGATCAGAAGCACTACATTGAGGAGTTAAATCGTCACCTGAGTGGCACCGTCACTGACCTTCAGGCCAAGATGGACTCTATAGAGAAGACCAACAGCAAACTTGTAGAGGAGGTCAGACTCTCTCTTTGTGCGTGTGATCTGTTGTGTGTGACACATTTTAAGAAGGCTTCAATCGTCTTAAAAGAAGCCATTCCCCTCTAATGTCAACACAGCATCTTTGTACGTGAGCCGTGCGTCACCGGCGTGTGTTTTGTTTTTGCTCAGCTGACAGCAGCGACGGACAGAATCAACTCTCTGCGGGAAGAACAGGAACAGCTCAGAAAGGAGAATGAGACGATCTTGCAGTCCAGCCAGAAAAAGGAAGAGGTCGGAACGCAACTACAACAAGTAACGGCAACTAAATCACTCCTAATCTAGAAAAAAAACACTCAAACTGTATAATGTGTTGTTGTCGTTTGTCCAGTCAGCCCATCAGGACAGCCAGGTGGAGCTGGAGACGTACAAACAGACTCGACAGGGCCTGGATGAGATGTACAACGTGGTTTGGAAGCAGTATAAGGAGGAAAAGCGCATTCGCCAGGTCAGGTATCAACCGGCTATATAAAGCACTAGAATACGTCATGCATGTGGCAAATAACAATTAGTCTTCATGCATAGTTAGACAGAAGCCAGCAGTGTGGGTGGTGATGAGTCATATGGTCTCCTGTTAGCAGGAACTTAAGCCACACTGCTGTTTTTATTGCACTGATTAGACTCATGCCTTTTGTGTGTTTGCATATGCAGGAGCTGGAGCGTGAGTTGGAGCTCCAGGTGGGCCTGAAGCAGGAGATGGAGGTGGCCATGAGGCTGCTGGAGAAGGACACGCATGAGAAACAGGACACGCTGGCAGCCCTGCGGCTCCAGCTCGACCAAGTCAAGACCCTTAACCTGCAAATGTTCCACAAAGCTCAGGTAGACACGCATGAATGCACCCTTTTTTTCTTTTGTCTCGCACGGCCACTCAGACAGATCGCGCATTAATACAAACCCCTGTGGCTCTTTTTAAGGATTCGCAACGAGTGGCAGAAAAAAAGCAGACGGAGGCGGTGCAGCTGGAGCAGAAGATGGATGAAATGGAGAGAGCCATGGTGGAAATGGAGCAGAGGTGTGTGTTGTGCATGTGTCTGTTTTCAAAATTATATTCGTTTTTTTAAAGTAATATTCTTCTCCCTGGCTGTTATGTGCCTCACACAGACTACAGAACTCTGAGCAAGAGCGCAAACAAAGTGACCAGTCGGACAAAGACATGAGGGTGGAGCTGGAAGGAAAAGTGGACGCTTTGCAGAGACAACTGACTGACCTGGACACACACAGGTTACGACAGAAGGCGTTACACGGAAGCACAACATGACTTTAAATATGTACTGCACATGGAATAAAAGGCAAAATTAAAACACAGAAACACCAGTCTATAAAAGTTCTGCTCAAGATGAGATTTAAAACACTGCACTAGTTTGGCTAACATGAGTTAATGCCAGACTGAGGAGCTCACATCCTTTAATATATATATATATACACACACTGCATACCCCAGGTGCTTTATTCTACCGTTCCAGTTTTTCATAACTTTGAATTTGTTACTAATGTGACTTTATATCATTGTTTTCTGTTTAAATTAGTGCTTTTTAAATAATACTTTTAAATACCAATATATTGTCAGTACTCGATGAAATACAATAGACAGGTACAATGTTACCAGTTTAAAGTATCACACTGTAGCACTCTGTCATCACTTTGAAGGGGACAGATGCAGCAGACACAGATTTCCTCAGGTGCTCTATTTTCATTTTACACAAAATGCAAATTAACCGTATCTTTCCTAAATTAATAGTAATCAGTTTTATTTTTTTGAAGAAGAAATAAGTTGACATTTTGCTATGATGGTTGTTGTTAAATTGTCTCTCCTCTGTTCTCAGGCTGGGTTTGGAGAATGAGCTGCGCACTGAGAGGGAACAGAGACAAAGCCTGCAGAAAGCTCTCCAGCAGGAGCAGGACAACAGCACCGAGCTCCGCACACAGCTGCAACAGCTCCAGGGCCTTCACGCGGTCAGTGTCTCACTTACTCACCCAGCAGGGTTTAGGGTCATTCAGCTCTGGAAGTGGAGTCTTCTTTTCAAATAATGAAAAACGGTGTGAGAGGATTATACATGGTGTCTAAATTCCCGATGCAGAAGTCTTCATAAATTTGTGCGGTACAATTTGATTTCCCAGGAACTGAGGAGAATAGTTTGTATAACCTCCACACACAGGCACAAAACAACCACTTGACAAAAGGGCTTCTTTATCATGACTTTAATTCATGTGTTATTTGCATTAGATGCTGCAGTTCAAGAGTGGTTTCTGTTTGAATATGCCATATGTACTGAATCAATATTTGCTACGTAATTGCAGTAGTTCAACTGGTTCAACAGACTCAGCAAAACAACATTAATCCAATTTAGGTCTTTCTAAAGTGACTAAGCAAAGACTTGCTAATCCTGTGCAGTCTTGTGATGTTCTGGTTCTTGTTTGTTGTGAACCGGCGGTGCAGGAGCTGCAGGATTTGAAGCACGAGAAGCGGCAGCTGCAGCAGACATGTGGGCAGCAGGAGCAGGCTCTGCAGGAGATGGGGCAGCACCTCAGCCAGTCAGTACTTCTCCTTTTAACATCTTTTTGTCTTCTTCGTTAAAGCGTGTACCATTTCATGAGGTTTATGTGTTGCTTTCATCTGTCAAAGGTCTAAACTCACGATGGAGGACTTCAAGGAGGTCAACAAAGCTCTGAAGGTACAATGTGAAGAATGGTGTATTTGTACAATTGATGCTGTAAAATTGATAAAAGATCCTGACATGTCCCATCTTGTATGTTCGTTGCCGCCATCAGGGCCACGCGTGGCTGAAGGACGATGAGGCCACTCAATGCAAGCACTGCGAGAAGGAGTTCTCCATCGCACGCAGAAAGGTAGCCTCTTCTTTTTTTCATATTAGTTGTACTTCTATAATATTCATCTTCGCAGCAAACGTCAATGAGGTGTTTGTATGTTGCAGCACCACTGTAGAAACTGTGGAGACATCTACTGCAACACCTGCTCCAGCAACGAGCTGGCCTTACCGTCCTACCCCCGGCCTGTGCGGGTGTGCGATGTGTGCCACGCCCTCCTGCTGCAGAGAAGCTCCTCCAAAGCTTCCTGACAGAACATCCACGAGCTGTGATGTCCCTCTACAAGAGCGTTCTAACACTGCACATACTCACCCACTATGGTTTTTATTAAGTACTTGTGTCAGAAGAATGTCATCAAATCTTATGGAAATGTGATTTGGTGCATTTACACCATTGCCTGAAATTCAGGAGCATTAGTTCAACCGTATTAAATAAGGGGCGCCACCTTTTAACACTGATGGGATGAGCTAATAGTTTATGGATACTATGTGGAGGCGGCTTGAGTTCACTTAAAGGATGAAATTTAGGATATTTATGTGATTCATGTTTCTTTGGGCTGGAATAATAATTTGGTACTTGATAAACTGACCCTTTAAAGTGTAGTTTTTCTAATTCAAACCGTGATTTTAGATTAGGTCCCAGCAAAGACACTGGTTACTGAGGATCATTGTGATCCTGTACTTCTTTATTATTCATACTTATCACGCATCTACTCAATTTTTACAGCTATGGCCCCACTGCTGCATTTATGCAAAATCATTGTATAAATGACTGTAGAATGTGAAATCTATTTTAGAATGTATTCTTACCACAGGGCTGTGTGTCGTGTCAACTGCTACAAAGCCTTTTTCTGAATTAATTTGGGGATGGTGACCAAAAGTTTTGTATCTAGGTATTTGATAAATGAATAAAGCCTCTTTTTTTTTTTGCAATACTTGTTTCAATTAGATATTCCAGACTAGTTTATTCACTTTGTGCACAGGAAATACAAATAGCATTTGAAGCAGTAGAAACCTTCACGTCAGCGGATTTGAAATTCATTCGCCCTCGACAAACCTGATTAACGTCTTAACACTCTGTAGAGGTGGAACAAGGTCTAAACATCAGAAGATACCAGACGCTCTGATTTCTTGTTTTGTTCATGCACTCAGACATTGAAACTAGTGTTAACGCCACCAGCACAGGATGAGTTAACCTCGGGGGACAGACAGCTTTATGGAGAACAATAACACACAAACAGCACACTTCCTTGTAATGAACATTTAAATCTGTGAGCAAAGGGGAAGACAAACAGCGCTTCTGACACTTAGTGACACCGGATGATCTCACTTCTCTCTGAAGATCATCCACTTAAAAAAAATACAAACCCTACCCCCTCAATGTTTTCATCACCTGACCCTACCCTATGTTTACTAGGTGAGACTTGCATTTCCAGTCCTTCCAGCAAAATGCTGAGTTTAAAAAAAACATCAAATTAAGGAAAACAATCTACATTCCCCATCCCCCGCTCAGTCCGTTCATAGAGCCTCTGCTTCCTCCTCCGCCGCCATAGTAACTGCTTCCCATTCCGCCCTGGTTACCTAACAAGAGAGAGAATACAAACGATAGGACCGAGGAGTTCCTCAAGGAGTCGTACACAGAAACACGATGCATGAATGTCATTTCATGCAAAAACAAATCTACGGCCAACGTTTTGTTCTCAGGGTTCGCTGTGGTGCATAGTAATACTTGAGAGTGCATTAAATAAGTGGTATTAGAGCAGAAAAGGTAGACCTTTGGTGTGGATGTAGAAGAAACCTATTATAACACAGCTGACACTCACTGTAATCACTGTAGCCGCCCATATTGCCCTGGCTGCTGTATCCACCAGAGTACCCTGAGCTCAGCTGGCCACCGCTGTAAGACGACTGGTTCCCTGTAGAGAGGACGGACCACATCCGGTTCAGGAGGACTTACAGAATCCCAACTATTACATAGACGCTGTACTGTTTAGTGCATGCATTTCCCCCCTCAAACAAACTAATGCCGCTAGTCTCACAACCTCCACGACTGAAACTCACCCATGCCACCCATCATCTGGCTGCTGTAGGCTCCGTTACTTCCGCCTGCTGTTGAGTTCAAGAACAGCTCCACGTAGCGGTGCTCTGCGGGTGCAGGGAGAGAAACCATTAACCAACATTATGAAAGCTCATACGCAGGGTGGGAGTGGTTAAAACCACGAACTTCAAACTCACGCATGTTAGCTTTGTCTTTGGACATGGCGGCCACGGCATCTTCGTGTGTCGCAAACTCTACATCTGCCTCCCCGGTTACCCTGCCGTCTGGGCCGATCTCAATATGGACCCGCACCGGATTCAATGGCGAGAAGAACTAAGACATGAACACATTAGTGTAAGATTATGAGCTGAACATCTGCAATATGCACAGAGGGACGACAGTTTCAGCAATCCAGTGGTTATGCAGATGTTTTGCAGCTGTTCCTCCGACTTACATTGTAGATGTCCGTCTCTGTGGCTCTGTAGGGCAGGCCCCTCATATGGACACAGTGGCCTGTTGTGCTCTGGAAGGAAGAGCCGCTGCCACCGCCGCCGCCATCACCATATCGTCCATCCGATACACCTAAACATTCGTAATCAAGATTAAAACACAATCTTATGAGGACTCTACATTTTAATCGCATTAATTCTATTGCGCAGTGTTGGCATGAAGGGATATAGGGCGAGTGATTATCTGAAACAATTGCAAACTGTTACTAAATCAGATTTCAGTCCACTTGACACCCACCTCCTCCTCCTCCTCCACCTCCTCCACCTCCTCCTCCTCCACCACCTCCTCCTCCTCCACCACCTCCTCCTCCGTAGCCTCCGCGACGCATTCTGTCGTAGGATCCCCCTCGGCTCATCATGTTGTAGCCGCGACCACCCGAGGGCCGGTCATAGGGGCCGGGTCTCTGCATGCCCATGGGCTTCCGCTGGGGTTCGTAATGGGTCCGCACCTCAGCACGGCTACTCTTGAAGATCTCAATGTACCTGAGAGCATAGAGATACCACAATGAGGACACGGGGAATGAACCAGCCCAGGCAAGGCTGCATTTGCTCAACACTGATGCAACTGGGCTATGCAGATGCTGTCATGGTGTAGTCCATAGGTAGTAATATCTTTGAGTGCTTGATGCTAGTTGTTATAACAGTAAATAAAAAAAGAACTTATTAACTGAGTAGCAAAAATTAAGCTCCAGATTGAAGAGGGCCTTATTGACGTTTACACTTTTCTTATAGTTACCTGAAGTTAAGTTACATAACTGATTCAATAAAGCGTCCTGTGTCCTTGCCATGACAGCGATGGTCCTGGTTTAGAGGGACAGAGAGGGCTCCAGCCCTTCTGCACAACTCACTCTAAGCATTACCTGTGACAGTGGGCTCCAGATCCATGTGTACAGTGGCCCTCTGATTTTACCACCAGGGAGACTCCTTACCAGTTATCAACCTGGACTGATGTTTAGTGCTGAGACACCATTTGTTCTCAAAATTAAGCATGTACTCTTGTTAGCGACTCGTGTCGTACTTGTGAATGGTGCCCAAGCACTAATCTTCCCATTGAACAGTGTGAATGTGTGCCGTATTTCAGTCTAACATTGCAATTTGTGTATGCGTTTGTGGTTAACATTACAAATATGCTTGAATTAGCTAAGATTAATGTAGTGTCCGATTTGCATTTGGTTCAGATGTTGAGGGTGCACACCATAAGAAAAGCAACGTATCCAGCCAACCAACCAACCATCCCCACCTGTGCCCTATTCTTTCCTTGTGTTTCTTTAGAGCCTTTTCAGCTATATCCTGTGAAGCAAACTGCACGAAGGCCTCCCCCGTACTCCTCCCCTGGATGTCCACCGGCAATGTTATCCCATTTGGCACGATTTCCAACCCTTCAACCCAAGGACAGATAACCCCAGCAGGGGACATATTAAATCACATGCCCAATCACAGAGAGAACTTTCTCTAAAGAGAGAGAGAGAGATAGAAAACTCATGGAAAACTCTATACATCATCACACATACCAGTTCAGTTTTTAACCAGTGACTGGCTATTTAAACGACTTATATTTACTGTATTTTGGGGATAAAAAAAAGAAATGAGAGGATAGAGGAAGAATATGGAAAGGGGCACTGTGTGGGACATCGGGCTAGTACTGGTGTGTTGATGGAGAGAGAGAAAGATCCTGGTGGGTGACATGAGTTAAAATTACTAACGGCTCAGCAGGAACTAATCTAAAACTTGCTCAACAGTGTGTGTAAGAATGATGCATTCAAAAAGACAAGGGTGTGAGTAAATGGGAGAGAGGGGGAGGGAGAAACAATGATACTGGGGTAAGAGACCGTCTACTCAGAGATGAGTTGGACCCATTCCATCATTAGTAAATTACCAGTTGGCACAGACAACTTAAACATGTGATTATGCCGCCTTACAACATCGGACCCAATGAAAGAGAAAAAAAGTGATTAAAACGGGCTTATGATTGATATGATGAGCAAAGATGGGAAAGGGTGTTTGCATAACAGTATTCTGCCCCTGAGCTTAACTTTAAATAATTCCTCCATTTAAAGTCTAACTAGCTTCCTTTTCTGGCGTCAATTCCTCACTGATCACAAATTCAAAAACATGAAGTTTGCTGTTCTATAATGTAATACTATACATTAGTTATAATCATTTTCTAATTGCATCTTGACTTCTTTGTAAAATCAAGAATTGGTAAGTGTCCATAGCAGAAAGGAAACGAGAAAAGGAAGATGGAGAAAAGAAATAAAAAGGAAACCAACTCTACATTGAGGAAGTTTTACAACTATCCGCTGAGCTAGGTTTATTTTTACCTGAGAAAAACTGTACTATCTCCTCCTTGCTGCAGCCAAAAGGAAGACCTCGGAGCCGGACGAGCCCATCTCCTGCCGTTTCTGGACAGTTTGGACCGGTGTGCTTCATGACCCAGTCCATCTCGACATTGTTGGATTTAAAAACTGTATCACAGGATGTACAACAGTCAGTCATCACATCACAAAGTTTAGACAATTTAGTCATTATCTGTAAGCAGTTTCACACACCCTCGACATATCTGTGACCCATAGTTTCTCGGTCCTTCTTCACTGCAATCTTCAGATCTTCCTCGGTCTCCATTTCGACGAATGCCTCTCCGCTGGGACGCCCCTCTCTTGTGTAGGTGAAGTGAATGCCGCCTCCATTGGTGATGATTTTGCACTCTGCATATGTAATGTACATTATCAAATCTATTGTAAATGCATTAATTACAGAAATACTTCGATATAAAAAATGATATAAATACCTACCGGAGAAAAACCTCTGTACTTCATCCACTGAGCAGGACCAAGGGAGCCCCCTGATGCGTACTACATATCCCTCATCAGCCATGTCACAATCCCTGAAGAAAAATACTCCAATATCATTACAAGTATGAGACAATAGCACATACTAATATATAGATAATGCATTTACACCAGAACTAAGAAACGTGTACACATTGCAGACACTACTTTAATCAAATGTACCTTCTAAAATGTACCAAAAGAATAAATCAATAGACGCGTCGTCCTTGATGCGAGTCGCATGGGCCTCCGTACCGTTAAACGTGCTTTAGCATTAGTTAGCAGCGCCATCTACAGACAGTTTGATACTGCTAGCAAGTATATAGTACATAAAAAGTCTATCATTGGGCTTTACCGTGCAACAAAGAATGGTATTATCTACAAATATAAATCGCAATCAATTATCAGAATTGCTTTGTTTTTCCAACACTTTCCCGTTAAAAAAAGACGACTACTTCATAAAAAGCGCGAACGTGGAGTGGTTAGCGTGACCAGCTAACTTTAGCAACATAATATGTAGCTACGTTACTTCCTTCCGCCAACATTTCTGGTGTTGAAGCGTTTCTATACATTTATAAGAGTTCGCAGAAGCCACATTATGAATCTGTAATTAGTATTTCATTCATTATCGACAGGATGCGCGTGGCCCACAGCACGCTCACCACCGCACCCAGACACAAGAACAAAAGCGGCCCTTTCACCCGGCGCCATGTTATTAGCGTTAACTGTTAGCTAGCTCTCGCGCTAGCATTAGCTAACTAACGGTATAAAATTATAATATAATATACACACCGGTAGCTATGTTGTGCTATTAGAGCATGCGAAGTTGACGTTGTATTTAGGCAAGGCGATTTATAACGATATATACCTAAAATGAATGTACCTGATACAAACGTAGATACCACACGCCGGAGTATGTATGACCAGACCGACGTGATGCAGCTGAAACCTTGCGCTGGGTTGCCAGACCTCTAGAACTAACCCCCTTTCAGAGACTACAAAAAGCCTGATTTAACTAAGCATCGCCTCTGTTACAAAATGCATCACAATCACGTTATTCAACATCATCACACTTTTCGAATATTACTATTACCAATATTAGTATCTTGCTGTGTTTAGAATTGTATCAAATTCCAACGATCTCAAGTTTGCTAAATATGCTGTTATTTGTTCAAATATGGTTAAAATCATAGACTGCCTATAAGAAGGTTAAAGTTGACAGAAAATGTGGAATTTTGTACATACTTGGCAACCGGCTAGACAACCAATCGCCCTCCGTCTTGCTTGCGTCCACGCCCAAAAATAATGACGTTGCCGCCCGAGGCCCTGGCTGGCCGGGTGCATCTGCTGGCCAGGCCTTCAAGTATAAGTTATTCTGACTACAGTGGTCTCTAACTTGTAATGCCTTTAACATTATTCTAAGGGAGAATATGTGTCCTTCATAGGTTACGTTTCACAACAAAGGCAAATGGAGCTCAGTCAACTAAAAATGCAACAGTAGCCTAGTTAGCATAAGCTTGTTTAGCCTTGGGTGTTGGTTTTGGTGAGAAATGTGACTGAACGATCAGCTCTCACATCCTTAAACAACCAGCTAATCAAAGATGTTGGTTTGGGTGGTGGCAGCCAAAAAGTAATAAAAGCAAACCACACATAGGTCACTTGTTGAAATCAGTGGATCATCTGAAAGGTTTGATGCAGGAGAGGTTTCCCTTCCTTCAGCAACGTCAGAAGTGCCCCTTAGCAAGGCATGTTGCCTCCCCCTGCTTTAGAGAAGATGTTTAGTGGCCAGTGGCAGGACACTATAATAATAATGACCTCCAGAAATTACTTTGTGTCGTGTCGGCCTTTCTCAGAAAGCAACAAATTGAAAGTTAAATAAATTAAATGAACTAAAGTAAAGTAATTAAATATATTTTTGAAGTAATGGTACTTGTCTTGAGTATTATTTTAGTTTTTTTGTATATATTCTAAATAAACATCATTGGGAAATTTAGTACTTTCTACTCTTACTAGTTACTTTGCAATAAGTCATAAAATATGATGTATGAGTTTTTTGAGCATTGACATGTAAACATGTTTTTGCAGAAATACAATATACAAGTATGAACATGGAAATGAGCATAACAAGTGTCCTTTAAAATACTACTTGACCATTATTAATGAATCATTATTGCCCCATTCTACAGTGCATTTACTTTTGATTCTGAGGTACAGTTTAAGTAATACATGTTTACTTTTAGATGAGCAAACTTTGAACTTCAGGAGTTCTTGTGGGATATGTTTATGATGCAATATTGCTGCTTATTACAGAAGTTAAGAATCCAGATAGATCTTCCAGAACTGGTTCATGAATTTGAAATGCGCGATGTTAAAAATAACTTTATTAAGATAATCAAACAGTGTCAATGTAACAGTTTACTTTATGTTATATTGCAAAAAGCAGAATTTGTGTTCTCTTGTGTTTTTAGTCTCATGGAATTCAATGACATATTAATTTTTGTGCAAATGCATCATAGGAGGGAACCAGACACATTTACAATGAGATCCGACACTTTTTGAATACACAACAACTGGAGTTCAATTTAAAAAAGTGTTCCATCAATGAAAAACACCTAATTTCAACAGATACTGTTTTCTTACATAATACAACACATATAAGTAATAATAACATAAAAAGAGGAAAGGCATTCTAGAAACTTTGTTGAATAGAACTATTTAAATGGTTTGGAAATAAAAGTCTTGATTTTCGTGGGTGAAGTCAAAGCCATGTGTGTTTTTGTCTCTATTACGTGCCTAAGTCATCTCAGCATACACAATAGGTCAAAGGATATCAAGGGATTATGTGTTTTTGTATTTGCAGTAAAACATCCATGTAAACAATTAATTTCAGATTACAAATGTCATCATGGTCCAAAGTGACCAATGTTTTTTTTCTTGTTTTTCTGTGTGCAGGTTTATGTTTTGTCTTATATCAATGCCCCTTAAAATGTCCTCCTCTGTTTCTTCTAATTATAATCTTATTTATGCTCATAAACTAATTAAAGCCATAAAATACATCTTATGTAATATGTGAGGTTCAGTTAATGATATTCATTGGCATTTAAAGTAAAATAAATGGATAATTAAAATGTAAAAAAGGTGCCTATTAACTCTCACATTAGCTCTTACATATACGTGATTTCCCAATAAGAGTTTAGATGAACTAGTAAAGCTAGCTACCAGTTAAGTTGGCCTACCATGTCATATCTTGACGTTCGTTCTACAGCCTCGTGATATTGGTAAACCTAACATGACGTTGCGGTCTCATATTTGACAGGCTTTAACTTTGACCAACAGAAAACCGAGTTTTTTCCTGCTCAGCCAATAGGGTGATCAGGATTTCCTACAGAGGCGGTCGTTCTAAGAAACAGTGCGTATCGGGTTAGGTTGTTAGAAAGTTAATGGCTGGGGGAAAGAGATCCTCCTCAACCCTCGCTTCGGGAGAGTTTCTGGATTCCCTGAAGTAAAATCACGTAAATATCCTAAAACAAAGAGCCTGGACGGACGTTTATGTCAACGACTAGCTCGTGAACACAAGTATCGTGAACATAAGTATGCAGGATGCAGTAGCCGGGACGGCAATGCTGACGGACGGCTTCGAGGACGAGATTGACTCGGTGACTCCTCGCTCCCCAGTGGCAGGGATGGGGGTAGGAGCGACACCAGGAGGAGTCGGACTAGGGGGCATTGGGATTGGTGTAGGTGGAAAGAAAGTACGTTTATACGGCGAACCAGGTGGGCCTGCAGCAGAAAGACTGGATTTCAAACTGGCGGCCGCGGCCGTCCTCTCCTCGGGTCCAGGATCCGGCAGCGACGAAGACGAGGTTTCAGAGGTAGCTACGCTAAAGCTAAGCTAGTTAGCTAAGCCTAACCAGAGCTAGGTAACATTCCTCTCTTAGCGCGAGCTGGCTGCTAGCTAGCGAATTAGCTCGCAGTTGGCAACCACCCCCTCCCAGGCCGCTGAAATTACGTAAAATAAACCATCTCTCCAATCCAACAACACCTATTGCCAGTTCAGTTGCTTACGCAGTGTTTGATATCGGTAATATGTAGTGAGACACGAGCAATTGTTCACGCTGAGCGGGTGAAATGTTTTATTTATGCAGCGCAGGCTGTGACCACGGCCTAGTTCGGGGTGGAAGCGACGACGGCCTCGAACGGTGCTGTCGTCTCGCAAACACCCATCACAAGTTTGCGGCTCTACCAACAGCTTTGCAGCCACAGCAAATGGAAGGTGCCCGTAAACCCAGGGACGTTCACGGCCAGCTAACTATCTGCCATTTCGTAGTTGTGGTGCAATTACGTCACTTTTCCAAAATCATGTAAATTAACTCCTATCCGTCCCTCGGCTAAGTTTCGATACGTATAGATAATACTTTCCCCCGCGAAACTCTCATTTTAGGGAGTCTGTTGACAAATAAACCAGTTTTTTTTTTTGTCCATCCTTCGCCTCTTTCGGTCAGATAGCTACCACCACTGTGTCAACTTGATTTGTTACAATTGAGAGCAGCTAGTGTTCATGTTGAGAGGGGTCCAACTTTCCATGTGCTGCAGTCACACACGGGGACAGGTGTGATGGCATCTCCTCCTCAGCTAAACATACTTCAGACATGTTTTATACGCGCTCAGACGGATATATGTATTGTACAAAATACGTGTCGCTATAGCACGCATTTAATAGCTCACCTAAAAATCACCTTTTTTGTGACGAAAACCACCTCTTCAAAAGGCTACTTTGTCACAACCAAACCGTCTTTACTGAAAGTCGTGTCTAATGTCTAAATCAGTTTTACGATATTTAGGCATCTCAGCCGTATTGTTGTCATGTAACGTGTTTACACAAATCGTATAACTGCAGCAGACTCTTAGCCGTTTGGAACTTGGCAAACTGCTAACGTTAGATAGCAAATATACGATTTGCACTAATGTATCAACGGTCTCAGTTTAATTACATTTTCATGGTAATGTAATATTTACTGTCATCTTAAAGGTGGTGCAGTATCTACTGCCACAAACAATAACATCAGGGAGTCATGGGTGTGGAGAGAGCATTGACACAGCTGAGCAATGCACATTACCTGTTGAGCTGTGTCTATTATACTCTACTAATATCTGACCAGGGGGCTTCATGTCTCAACTATGACAGTAAGAATGTCAGCTGATACCAATGTCAATATTGTCTGGCATTATTGACATTTCTGTCTGAGCATCAGCTGTGTAGTAGCACAAGAAGAATATACCAAGTTTGACAATGACATCTCGGGCAGTTGAATTGAAACAAATTGCAAATGTGTGTCCTTTCGTGTCGTGTTTCTTCGCTCACCCGGCCCTCTTTGTAAGCCTTAGAGGGAGTGTTTGTTGTGGTGTTTTACTCCAGTGGAGAACTCGCTGCTCTGGGCAGTAGCTAAAATCTGAGCCCCAGGATTAAGCAGATGCCATTCTAGGCCTTTCCAGCTCTCTGGATACCAACACTGTGGGAACTGTAGTTCATTAGTAGTGGAGACTGATGTCCATTGTTGATTATATAGGTCTACGTAGAACTACATCCCCCATGGGTTGTTTTACTCTGCGTTCCTATCGTATAGCTGAATTCCTCCACATTGCTGAATGCTGACACTCTCTCAACATTTGCTCCGTGGGCCAGGCCCTGAACGCTTGCTGCAGTTTATGGATGGACATAGACGGGGATTATGACCATTGCAGTTTTTGTCAGAGGTTGTTTTGCAAACTGTTGCATTATGTGAATGTTTGTAACGTATTCTTAATCACATTATTGTTTTAAAATCCCACCTTGTAGGTAGGCTGAGTTAGTTGTGATGTCTGTCATATTTGTCATCTCGGTATACTTGGGTACTATGAATATGTATTGGTCTCTCTACAGTCTCAATTTTTACTGTTGGTGTATTGCAGTTTTTTTTTTATTGCATAGTTTTATGGAGATACTAATACATGTAGTTAGATGTGGCTATCTTTGAGATTATTTCCACCTGTGTACCAAAATATATCATGAGTGATTTTCACAACTAACTTGTAGTAACTAGTGCAACTAAGGAGTTACTAGAATCCCACCTCTAAAATGAAACAAGGGAGTTGAACCAGCAGTTACTCTAAAATAGACTAAATATAAACAAGTCTGCTAAAGCATTTTTTTGTTTACATTAATATTTGTTTTCTGATGCGAGTAAAGCTGTAATATCTATCTATCTATCTATCTATAGCATTTAAAACAGCTACACTTGCAAGTAAATGAAACACTGTTTTTGTAGTAATGTTTGTGTTTAGTATGTTGACTCACTTGTTTTTTTGCAAGCATAAAATGTTGAATATATACTATAATAGATGGTAGCCAACAGGGCCAAAGCTCAGGTCTGTGGCTGTGGTGCCGACTCTCAGCTGAATGTGTGCCGGGGTTTTAATTCCTGGCCGTACCACTTCCTGTGCTTTGACTCTCTCATCCCTGCGCTCCTTTTTGATTTCTCTCGGTTGGGAGAAACCGTAAATATACAAGGGCAGCATGCCTGGTCTTTTTATAGGTGGTGTGTCTATACAGGATAATGAAACTAATAGGTGATGTATAGAGAGCTGCAGGCATGCCTTATTTTAGTAGGCTACCCTGAAGTTAGCGTCGCACTGATTCCCTCGACAAAAAGCCAATGTGATTTTGGATTAATGCAGAAAATAAGCTCTAGCAATCAATCGTTTATGATACTTCTTTCAGAAAGATAATCTTCACAAACTAACGCCACTTTTATGATTTTTGAAGAGTAACTACAATCGTCAGAAATAAAAAGCTAAACGAACTACACCACGGTCGCAAAACGTGAGAAAAATGCTAACTCATTACCAGGTTTTAGGTCTCATTCCTGCAGTGCTAGAGTAAGTAACATAATACATTTTACAATGTTTTCACGCGTTCTCATGAGTTATTTTATTTAACAAACTCTGGTCATGGTCTAGACTTTATACACATTACAGATGTTGATCAGAAACTAACATGAAAACTGCTGACAAAGGGCTCATCGCTCTTCTTTTACCCTCTATCTACCTCTTCCAGGTGGAGTCATTCATTCTGGACCAGGAGGACCTGGATAACCCCATCATGAAGACAGCTTCAGAGTTGCTATTGTCCAGCGCCACAGATGGAGTAGATTTGAGGACTGTTGATCCAGAGACACAGGCTCGACTTGAAGCTCTACTGGAAGCTGCAGGTATGACTGCTTCGTCTCAACTTAATTCAGTTTAAGACTTGACGCATGTTAATTTGTAGTTGACCGGTACCTCATTATTTGGTCACACCTTTTTCGCTCCAACCACTCTAAATGTGTGCTTTAACATGCAGTAACTTTGAGTAAGTAAGACCACACCTTTCTGCCTAAGCCTTTTCCCCCCTATCCCTTTCAAATCCCAACAATAGTAGTAAAGGCCTCACGCTGAAATGGCAATAAAGAGAACCTGCCGGTTCCGAAAGTGTCGTATCGGCACATAGTTTGAAAGTGATTTGGGTAAATGAGTTTGACTAGAACTTGTAATCTAGGTGGGAGAAGGTCTATGTAGATTAATCCATTAGAGCTGGGTGTCCTGGCCTCTTTTGGGCTTACAAACATTACCGGGCAGATTAACGCTGGAACGCGCTTGAGCCTCCGCAGCATGCAGAGAGCTTGTGTTGAACGGCTA
The DNA here is from genome assembly GCF_004355925.1 of Anarrhichthys ocellatus. Taxonomy (NCBI): domain Eukaryota; kingdom Metazoa; phylum Chordata; class Actinopteri; order Perciformes; family Anarhichadidae; genus Anarrhichthys; species Anarrhichthys ocellatus. The sequence goes on along the minus strand of NW_022280049.1, from coordinate 3,205,894 downwards.
ATGGCTAATCTCATTCTATTGCCCTTTCTCCCCGACTAGTCGGAATTGTTCTCAAGACTTGACAATTTATGTTATCTGCTCGCTTCAGATCTGTTACAGCTGGCTTAATAACGCTAATTATACATTTTTAATGCTATATTGATTTGAGAGGTGTTTATAGTGCAATCAGAGAGAGGATTGTCTGTGTATAGCGGTTATTGCAGTAAGATTTGCCTCTTTTCATTCCCTGTATGAACAAAGTAGCCAAACACCAAGCCTGTTAAGACCATCAGGGAAGATGCCACGGAAAATATTTGCATCCAATTGTGTTTAATGTCTTTGTTTTAGGTTATTTTAATTATTGCAATATATTTTAGACCCCTAAAATTGGTAGACTGTGTTTTTAAAAGGACTACAAAATCGACTGTTGATCTGCCGCCACTGTAAACGCCTTCAAATGAAATCTTAATTGTTGCACTTTACCCTCCATAGCTATTGTGTTATTGTCTCTCTTCCAATCCACTGCTCTGGATTACAGAACCAAAATAATAAATCATTTTGACATTGTCCTACTGCTCGCTAACGGTTGCTGAACTTGAGCATTTTGTTCTTGTGGGGCATGAAGAGAGGCCGTCCAAACCGGCAAACACAAAAAACAGAAGTTAACTGACACTCTTAACTAAGCAGAAAATCCATGCAGGTCATTATACAAAATCATACAGGAAACTATTAAAAGAAAGGAGTACGTTTGCTGTGTTATCTTAATGTATAGATATTATTACTGACACAAATTGAGGCTTTATTTTACCGCACCTTAATTCACGAAGATGTCTTTTTTTAAATGGAATTGGCCTTTTTTAGTTTAGGCGAAGTGTGCACTGTGCAATTGTATTATGTAGGGAAAATACACAGTAAATAGCAGATGAGATTTGGCGTCAGCAGTTGGTCATTATAAAAGGACTCGGGTTCTGATCTGGTTAAAAAGTTTGACAGCGACACCCCTAATCATTTGAATAATCGCACTTCCATTTGGTTAGGGGTATTCTGATCAGTTTACCAAGCCTGTTGTAAGTGTTGTGAAAAGACTATTCTTTCCCAGCAGACCTGATTACAACAAATGCAAGATGTAATACAAGTCATCATGCATTATTAATGAGAACTACTGATACTGCTTACCATACTTAGGCTAATATCTTCTATTCTCTTGGTAATACAGCTGTAATATGATTGGAATTGAAAAAAGGCAGTTAGGTGCGCACAAAACAAATGTCAAACCAGGTGATATGAACAATATAATACTGTGAATCTGAAAATTATGATTATTGAACTTTGCAGAAGCCTTCCTCTGAGCGTAGTTAGTTAATACATACTTTATTAGGTACAACTGTATAATCTATTGCAATTCAAGAGAACAACTTACTGAGGTCATAGTTTAATGGGGGTGCTCTATTGCATTATATTGAGGTGTTTAAATTTTTTTGTCCTCCCTGTTAACATACGCAAGGGGACCAGATAATTAGAAACGCCTCAATGTAAAGCAGTCCAGTACAACACCACCACTATCTACGACCTCAATGCTAAAGCATGCAATGGCATTACCTCTATGACCGTATAACAAAAAACGTGAACCTGTATAGGTGTCATAAAAGCAGAACTGTTCTATTGCATTAGATTGTACATGTTTACCGAACAAAGTGACTGCTGAGTGAATAACGATATATTACCTATATTACAAACTTTAAAATATTTAAAGCTTAAACCAAGTTTGTATCGTCGATGTGCACTTCTAGATTCAGATGCTCTCTTTAGAGTTCTTTCTCAGACAGCCTGAAAGCGATGAAAAGAATCTCTCTTCTGTTTTTAACTTTGGTGACAGTCCAGTGGTCATGTTACTCACTGCAGCTGTTTGCCAGGTGTGCATAGGTGGGGAAATGGACTTTGCCCTGCAAGTTTGTTTCTCTGTAATAATTACAGTTTGTGGCCCGTGATGAGCTCCAAATCAGCATCACGTTCTGAGCAATAGCGAGGGCAGTTATACGCCGATAGACAGGCTCTCCATGTCGCGATGAGCAACCTCTCTGCCCCTCTTAAAGACAACTATATTATAAGTTATCTTATACATTTGCATGAAAATGTCCCCTGTGGAGCTTTTGACCATGAGTAGTTCTGTAGATCAATGTTATGACGCACATACAAGCTGAGCAGGCGGGTGACTGCAGAAAACAGCAGCGCATGTTGACATTTGTTGGTTGTGCCGAAGAGATTAAAGATTAAAAAAGGTTGATAAGATTCAATATGTACGTTTTTTGTCAGATCTTGGCAGTCACAGGTTAAACCATACTTTTGCGCACGAATCAAACTTGGCAAACCCAAAACAGTGTCTAAACTTCACTATTCTCAGCTTTTAAAAGACAAGAGGGCATGGACCAACAAACCCAATTTAGTACGGTATATGGATACAAATGCATTAAGGAACATTTTAAATGAAAATTATTTTTTTTAATTTAACCTTTTTTTAACCAAATAAATTCAGTGGAGGTCAGAGACCTCTTTTGCAAAGGGAAACCTTTATACAGCGGTATAAACGTTACAGAATGACGACACTAAAGCAGACAAGTACACAACAATCAAAACGCACACAAAAGGTCAGAGGTGCAGTGCAGCTGTGGTCCAGAAATAAATGGACCAAACCTAATTAATGAAGTAAAAGTCAAGAGGACAAAAATATTAAATGAACTACAGAGAGCAAATGAGAATTCTCATGCTGATAAATGCACATTTCATAAAAGGCCAACAAGCACTTTTAAGATCTGTCGCTCTGAACTGTAAAGTCTCTCTCTCGCTCGCTCGCTCGGTGCGTTTGTGTGAATTAATTCCGCCTGTTTGAGTCCTCTTGAGCACACCACATATATCACCTCTCGAGATATAGATATCTCGAGATATAGATATCTCTGAAAGACGTTGCCACTACATTTTCTGTTATTAAATATTTATCCGTTTGAGCACCTTGGTAGCCGAATAGTCACTGCGCATGCCACGTAAGTGCAATGTGCCTGGTTCGATTTCGTCCATTGCATGTCATACCTCTCGCTCTCTCGCTCTGTTTCTAGTCTGCCATTAAACACTTCATCTGTCCAATAAAGGCAAATACATTGTTAAAAACAATAACATCAGTTGACCCATGTGTTTCTGCAGCTCTACTGACTATAATGAACACTAGAAACGTCAATAGTTCATTAGCCAAGACTCGCCAGCGCTGACATTGCAAAATTGTACCCAGAATGCAACTCTGTTCCCCCTGTCACCTGTGACACAGGTGACCACTTGAATCCTACATTTGACGCTTTTTCTTAAAGTAAATAATCTGTGTCGGAAAGGAAGCTATCTCAGTCAAGGACCGCACTAGATAAGATTGTCGGGTAAATTTATTGAAAGCTTTGTGTCGGACTAAATAAGGTGAATGGTGGAGTAATCATAACCCAATTTAAAGACCTGAATTACTTTTGAATTATTGTGGTATGCATCTTGGATTACATTTGCAGCTTTGTTAATTTGTTGGACTGGTCATGGAGTGAACTGGATGCAAAGTGGTGTCTCTACATACAAACAACTAGCTAACTGTCAATTTAGGCAACCAAATACCTCACTTGACCTGACGTTTCTGTGTCCCTGTACATCTTTCTTAATATTAACCTGATTATTAAACATGGCGAATCATCAGATGTCAAGTTAATGTGACCCATGTGAAGACTTGTGTGAATGCTAGTTGTATGTTTTGATCAAGCATGTGGTGTGCACACCTCCCCAGACACTCTAATTTAGCCCAACTAGACCAGAGATCATGTTGTCTGTAAAAAGAAATGTCAGAGTTTTGGGGAGAGCAAGTACTTATGGGTAAGCACACTGTACCACACTTGCATCCTGGATTTGGATTTGATTCCATGGATTCAAACGCCTTTGTGCTGTGCTATTACAGGCCCAGAATTTAAGGCCACTTTACGTGGTCATTTTAAAAAGCTGCGACCAGCTAGCATTAAAACCTGGTGCCAGTATGTTGAGAATTTGATAAAAACAATGAAGTTCTTCATTCCTGCCTTGTGAGCCGTTAGCTACGTCGGAAAAGTTAGTTTATAGACTGACAAGTTGATTCATTCGTGTTAAAATATCAGATGGCCACTGCTTTTGTTCAGGAATGCATGTTGACTATTCTCAAACAAACATTGGCTCAACTTTTAAGTAGCAACTTGGATAAAAATGTTTCTTCGTTGTGTGTTGGTGGGACACTGGGTGTAGTCTGCTCAGTGGCGAGCCAGTGACGTGTTTCAGTTGGACCCAAGTCACAGTCTTCACCTCACTGAGAGCTCATTGTCCTTTTTTGCTCTTTCAAGAAAGAGTTTGACCTAAATAGAGGAAGTTATTTTTGTTTACGGTGTAATACACAACTGTACAAATAGGCCTTCTAAAAATACCTCGCCCTCAGTTGGTTTCTTTGTTTTCATCCGAGGCATTTACGTGTTAAACCCTGACACAGGGTTTGCTCAGTCTGCTTTAGACCAGTCAACTACCTGCATTCTCTCAGATAAGCATGATGCAGCATAACATTAATGATCAACTTCCTTGACCTGTTGTTTCCCCTCTGCCTTCGTGACTATTGCGAAATCCTAGTGTGAGAGCCATGCTAAGTTTAGCTCACGTCGCAGGCCTAGTGGTGAAAACACAGCAGAACCACAAGGACCGGAGCTCACTGAGGCCGAAAAGTTCAAAGCAAACACTTTTTTTTTTTTTTTTTTTCCTTTCTTCTCTCTTGGCTCTTCTTGCTTCCTATTTTTGTTTTATTTGTTTATTTTTTCACACATGCCTTTTTAAAACGTATGCTGCCACACACAACAACAACACTTGAATGGTTTCACCAGTTGGGGAAATGTCAGCCATGAGCAAATGCAGTTTTTTCTTTTTTCCTACAGCATGGTTTTCCTCGTTGGCTTTCCTTCTCTTTCAGGACACACGCATACACAAACACATTTTTCTCCCACTGTCTTCAGTTTCTCTCACATTCACTGCCTTTTACCCTTCTATAATTCAGACATTTTTCTGTTCAACCATAACAGCCTGAACCGATGTCTACTAGCCTTTAGGACTCGCATGACCTCCCTCACTGTAGTCACTGAAGTTCTGGTCACTGAGTAGCCCAGCAGAGATTGTTTTGTACTGTACCATTGACCCAGTCATTGGCAAACTTATAGGAGTTAAACATTATAGATGGTGTATTGGAAGTAGTGAGGAAAGATTGTAAGCCATATTAACAAATGCTTGTGTGTGTGTGTGTGTTTTCTGTGTGTGAATTTTTTTTTGTTTGTTTTTTTTTTGTTTGTTTTTTTCCTTTGTTTCTTTTTCTGTATGCTGCTACTAACCCTGGATTGGATTGGCTGGACTGGACTTGCTTCTTCATCTGGTCTGCTGTGGTTGTGCTCCCCTGTGGTTTGCCTTGCCCTATGCACCTCTGCCCTTTTGGTGTTCGGCAGGCATCGGTAAACTGTCAACTGCCGATGGTAAAGCTTTTGCAGACCCCGAAGTGCTACGGCGACTGACGTCATCTGTGAGTTGTGCCCTGGACGAAGCTGCAGCAGCCTTGACCCGTATGAGAGCTGAAAACACACTGAACGCCGGCCAAGCCGACAAGTATGTATCTCTCCCATACCGACGCTGGCATGTGCCAGTTTGTCTTGTGCAAAGTTTCATAAAGTTATGAGTTATTATGACCTAGCATAGTCACTCTCTTCTCTGTCAAATCAGAGTTGCATATGCAGTATGTACGCATGTATGTGCGAGTGTTTGCGTAAATGAGGCGTATGTGTCTTCACCTGTCACAGTGGCAGTAATTGTAGCAGTCTGGTTATTTTCAGCCGTAGTTTAGCGGAGGCGTGCTCAGACGGGGATGTCAACGCTGTGCGCAAATTGCTCGATGAGGGACGGAGCGTCAACGAACACACGGAGGAAGGGGAGAGCCTGCTGTGCCTCGCCTGCTCGGCAGGCTATTATGAACTTGCACAGGTACGTGAAAGGCAGTTTGGAGTTGGACTTGATTTAGCATGATTGTGATTTACATTTGTGTGGTGCCTATGCACTGAAGAAACCTTCCTGCAAAGATAGCGTTATGGTATCACTGGTTGATTGTTGTGGTGACAAACCTCCATGCTTATTTCTTAATGTCATTATTTCGTCTTTCATCCGTAGGTTTTATTGGCCATGCATGCCAATGTGGAGGACCGGGGCATCAAGGGAGACATAACGCCACTTATGGCTGCTGCCAGCGGCGGTTATGTCGACATCGTCAAACTGCTTCTGGTCCACGGGGCAGATGTTAATGCACAATCCTCCACAGGTAAAAACCCCTGTTTATTTCTCTACAGTTATGATTACTTCCTTTACTTTCTGTGTTTTGCGCTCATATTAATCTCTCCGCTGTTTTCCAGGCAACACAGCTTTGACGTACGCATGTGCCGGTGGCTTCGTGGATGTGGTGAAGGTGCTGCTGAAAGAGGGTGCTAATATTGAGGACCACAACGAGAACGGACACACGCCTCTAATGGAGGCGGCCAGTGCTGGCCACGTAGAGGTAGCCAGGGTACTCCTGGAGTACGGCGCCGGCATCAACACACACTCCAATGAGTTCAAAGAGAGCGCTCTCACACTCGCCTGCTACAAAGGTCAGAGCTCAAACATTCGTGTCTGTTCTGTTGATTGCGTTATTTTGGTTCTGTTCCTTAGACATGCTCTTTAGTTGTGATTCAATGTTTGGATAATGAGTTCTGGTTTTGTCCCCTGCAGGTCACTTGGATATGGTGCGGTTTCTGTTGGAGGCCGGAGCAGACCAGGAACATAAAACAGATGAAATGCACACAGCACTGATGGAGGCGTGCATGGTGAGCATCTGACCCAAACCTTTACCTAAATATTTTCCTCTCAGGGTCAGTTCACTCTGCCACTTGTTTTATATTTGCCTGTATTTTTGTTACAAATAATTAATGTATTGATGTTAGACAAAGTTAGTTTATTAGTGCACCTCAGTGACTCTCCACACTTATTCAGTAAACACGGAGATTAGAGTCTGTGAATGCCGATGTCCCATGGTCATGATTTCAACCATCTCACCGAGCACTAACTACGAGTTTTATAGTGTTTTTCATGTAGACTAGTCCACTTAAATAGTCGGACAATGGATCTGCTTGTTGTTTGAGTTAAACAAATGGATATTAGTTAGATGATGGTCACCATATCTCTGTTTTTTGATGGACATTAATGATTACACTAGTGTGAATGCAGCAATCCGGTAAGAAAAGTTATTGATTCATTAATTATCATCAGGAATTGCTTTGTAAATTATTATAGCACCCTGTTTTTAAAAGTGAATTGTGAACAATAGAGGTTCTCGGACTCATGCAGCGTGACAGTATATTGGCTTAATTGAAGAGTGATCCCATATATTTATTCAGGTGCTTATCTCTACATTCTCTGTGTGTCTCGCTGTCCCAGGACGGCCATGTGGAGGTGGCACGGCTGCTGTTGGACAGCGGCGCGCAGGTCAACATGCCAGCCGATTCCTTCGAGTCGCCCCTCACCCTCGCAGCCTGTGGAGGACACGTGGAGCTGGCTGCCTTGCTCATAGAGAGAGGAGCCAACTTAGAAGAGGTGTGTAAAAAAATGTAAAGTTTTGTAGTGCAATGACATGAACTTCAGATAAAATCAGGGTTTGTAAATGTGGTCCTAGTCATCATTGGAAAGAGAGAGATGCCTAAATACCAACACAAGAACATAAACTACAGGAAAGGGTGCAGTTGGCTCTCTGGAGCTGTGTCTTTAAATATGAACTATGGAGACCAATTTCTTTTTCTCCACAAATTACGGAAGTAGAGATTTTTCTGTGGAGAATAGCCTTCAACCTTTAGACACTCGCACTGCTCTGCTACAACTGGGACACATTGTTATGAGTACTTTACCAGCAATTTAGATAGAAATGTGAATTTAATCTGGGATTGGCATTTAACTACAACTACATGGGTAATCTTTGGAAAAAATGTTAGTTAAGTTTAAGCAAGGAAGAACTTAAAAAAGATGAAGTCATATTTCATTGCTGTTGGGTAGCAGACACTAACACAAGCTGTGAGGCCAAATGGCGTTGCCTCAGGTGTTTTCGATCTCTCCTCTACCACCAAACATTTTATGTATGTTAAGATGTTGGCTACAGTGCCGGTATCGAACTAGCCGGTTGAAATGTTCCATCCTCAGTACACAAAAGACTTCAGACCACGTACTAATCTTGCTGTGAGTCATATTCGCCCCTATGTTTTCTTATCTGCGGACGCTTCTGTATCTGTCCAGGTTAACGATGAAGGCTACACACCTCTGATGGAGGCAGCTAGAGAAGGCCATGAGGAGATGGTGGCACTGCTGCTGGCTCAAGGTAAACAAGCTTTGCTTCTACATCTGGGAAACTGAAACTTAATGTCACATGTTCCAGTGAACAGTACACACTTGTTTGGATTTGTTTCGCCCTCTTTGTATTTTTTATTTTTCTTTAAGCAGAAATACGATAATTGAGAGAGTAGTCTGTGAAGTCTTTTTCATCTTTTTGTTTATTAAAGCATTAATGAAATGCATGCATGTTTTGCACTTTATGAAAGCAAATCCGTCACTAATCGCTAACTGTCCTTGTTCTGTTGACCAGGTGCTAACATCAATGCCCAGACAGAAGAGACCCAGGAGACAGCTTTGACTCTCGCGTGCTGCGGAGGCTTCTTGGAAGTGGCGGACTTCCTCATCAAGGCGGGCGCCGACATCGAGTTAGGCTGCTCCACACCTCTAATGGAGGCTGCACAGGAAGGCCATCTGGAGTTGGTCAAATACCTACTGGCTGCAGGTGAGCTAGAGCAAAGACTGGGAGAGCAAAGAGTATGCTTAGCTGTGTTTTAGTGAAGAAATGTCAGTTATACCTCTGCGCTCACAACCCTAATCTCTTGGTTTTGTCATTCAGGGGCAAATGTTCATGCCACCACAGCGACGGGAGACACAGCGTTGACGTATGCGTGTGAGAACGGACACACTGATGTGGCCGATGTGCTGCTGCAGGCTGGAGCCAATTTGGTACGCCATACTCTTTAATCCTCACTTATGATTGGCCCTTTGTTAAACACTAGTGCGGTGCCCGTTCAAAACATATCAAAAACAAAGCACTTAAAAATCTTACTGTTTACTTCTGAGGAAAATATTGCAGTACTACATTTAACTGACAGGAAAATGTTACTCACTACATTGCAAATTCCAATTTCAAAATAAAAAAATTCAGATAAGATGCATTATTATTAATCCAACTATCCAGCATCACATTCGTATTGAAAGCTCCACCTAAAACAGATGTTAAGTACATTTATGTATCTTGTGCTTATAAGGCCTCTTTCATGCTTCACTTGAAGCAATGGTATTTTGATGGCACTATTGTTATTAGTGTTTATAAGTTAGCATCGAGTCTTACACCTTGGAGTTACAGTCGTGCTAACGGGGGAGAAACGTATCCAAGTCCCACTGGTGAAATACACTCTGGTTTGATTCTGCTTCAAGTTTTCTATCCGCTTGTTTTGACTCCAGCGAAGTAAATAAGAGTCCGGTACTGATCCAACGTTTTCATTCCCGATACCTAGGTTTTGGGTATCGCCTGATACGGAGTACTGGTCCCGTACCAGTGTTTAATTATTAAGCTGTAAGCCTCACTGTGTGAAGAGACTGGGATCATCCTTTTATGTGTACGGTCAGACTTGACTTAAACATTTCTTTACAAACTTTGTGAAACAAAATGGAACAAATAATAGTATTATTTATTATTAAATGATGAATTGTACACCAGCAACTCAGTAAAAAATCTTCAAAATGAACAACAATATAAATTGAAGTGTTAAACCATTTAATAGATCAGCCTCATTGTCCGATATCGGGTATCTGTGCATCCCTACTTGTAACGTTAGTATATCCAGCATCCATGTAATGCTGGTCACTTGTTTAATCATATTGAGCGTGTCTTGTGTCCAAATTGCACCAAATTCAACAAAAGCACTCCCTTGTGTCCCCAGCAATACACCCACCAAGTGTTGAGTAGATCAGTGAACGGGTCCTTGCTTTATAGTTTGATAGGTTTAGATAACACTAGAACCAGAACCAAGTCTTTTTGTGTGTAAATATGAATTGATCATATTGCACACAGTCTATTGTGTGAAGCAAGGCTTGTAGCTTGGAGGGCTACAGCAGCAGTTTTTTGTCGAGTCACATTTTTCTGGACAAATTTAACTCGTACGTCTTTTGTTTAACTTCTGGACTAAATTAAACTTGAACACATCTTCACCTTGTCTTCCAGGAACATGAGTCTGAAGGGGGGCGGACGCCCTTGATGAAAGCAGCGAGGGCGGGACATCTCTGCACAGTACAGTTCCTTATCAGCAAAGGTGAGTTATTCACTACCTGTTTAGAGAAAACAGTTTAATGTACTTCCTTTGGCAATTGTGATTTGCTTTTGCCTAAATCCACAAAAAAGTTATTTGAAAAGTCGAGATGTACAGTACATTGTTGATACATGATTAAAGTCATTTTAAGCAGCTCAGTAAATTTAGTTCAGTGAATTTAAATATCCACTTTAAAATAAGACTTTTTGTTGTATTTTTACGAGCTTAAAAAGGAATTATTTGCAAATTAGGTTTTATTGATTTTTACAATTTGACTGGATGCTGCTCGGCTTTACACTAAAATACATTTAAAGAAAGTTTTGTTCCTTCAGTGTATTGGTCCCTGATGCACTTACCATTTGTAAGTGATAACACTCGTAATAGATGATAGATTACTAATTGTTACAGTTCTTAGAATCCATTTTTCATAGGCTCATCCTAATGCAGCAATACTGTTTTTATTCATGATTTATTCCTAATTCATTTGGGTTGGATTTCTAAGGAGTTTGCTTTTGGGACTGTATTAATTACACTTGTATCTCATACACAGTGAGTTAATGTGTTAACCCTCGTTCTTCTCGTGTCCAGGTGCTAATGTGAACAGAGCTACTGCCAACAATGACCACACAGTGGTGTCTCTGGCCTGTGCTGGAGGACATTTGGCTGTGGTGGAGCTGCTGCTGGCACACGGGGCGGATCCTACACACAGACTCAAAGTAATGCACACACTTTGGATATAGATTAGACTAGTTGGAATATTAATGCGTGTCCACATGTGTTTAATAACGCATCATTGAAACCATGTACGTTTTCTCCGTAGGATGGTTCAACCATGTTGATAGAAGCTGCTAAGGGTGGCCACACCAATGTGGTGTCCTACCTGTTGGACTACCCCAACAACATCCTGTCTGTCCCAGCTCCTGACCTCTCCCAGCTCACTCCCCCCTTGCAAGATGCCTCTCAGGTAAATACAGCAATAACTCGTGCTTTTTATTAATGTTAACGTCTGGGGAATATTATCTTGTCTTATAGTTGATTTTGAGAGCTTAAAACTAAACATGTCCTCTGTCGCGTCAGGTTCCACGTGTCCCATTCCAAGCTCTCGCCATGGTAGTGCCCCCTCAGGAGCCCGACCGAGCCCCATCAAGCATCGTCACCCCCCCACCCGTCTCCAGCAAAGGTAATCAGTGCTGTAAGTTCTGTCACCCAGGGAGTATACTCACGAAATGGAGTTTAAGACTTCACTCCCCAGTTTTAAGGCATTTTATTCTTAACCCATCCCAATCCTCAACTTCTTGGATGTCTTTCGTTCATATCCAGGCGTCTCCAAACAGAGACAAGCAGCCCTTCAGCCCGGTGTCCCCAGCTCAGTTGGCCGGGGGCCTGAAGCAGAGCCTCTGCCGCCCTTCCACTTGTGCCAGCCTCTAGAGTGCATTGTGGAGGAGACGGAGGGAAAGCTGAACGAGCTGGGCCAGAGAATCAGCGCCATCGAGAAGGCCCAGCTTCAGTCGCTAGAGCTCATTCAGGGGGAGCCGCTCACCAAAGACAAGATTGAGGAGCTGAAGAAGAGCAGAGAGGAGCAGGTATAAGCCATCATCCATTTAGGATCCATTGTTTTCAGAACTTTAAGATGGATTTTACCGTACATCAAATTCACACTTAAATGTTGTTTTGCATGCATAGCAACCGTAACAGACGTTAGTCAAACATGGATGTGGCTGTTCCCCACTTAGGTGCAGAAGAAGAAGAAAATCTTGAAGGAGCTGCAGAAGGTGGAGCGCCAGCTGCAGCTGAAAACACAGCAACAGTTCACCAAAGAGTATATGGAGGCGAAGGGTTTAAAGGAGGAGCAGGAGGCCGGACAGAGCCAGGGCCCAGGCCCAGCTCCCGGAAGTACAACATCTGTACCCGGAGCGCTTCTGACCATAACAGGTGCCCAATTACACACCTACTCTGACACGGATGAGGAGGCCAACAAAGATGGGGAGCAAGAGGAGCTGCCAGGAGAGGAAGGGGAAGAGGTGAACCTCTCATTTTTATGTCATGATGTTAGTTCTGACGACTCTATCACTGTTTATTGACCCTAGAGACTTATGGTGTTTTATACTTTTTCAGGATGACGATGACGATGACGAAGAGGAGGGCTCGGAGGAAGAGGCAGATGGAGAAGACGCCGATTACCCCAAGCTTCCTCAGGTGGGCACAATCCTCTACAGGGATGGGCCACAGCCGCCCCAGCAGCCTCCTCTGCCCCCTTCGCCACAGACCCAGCCCCAGCCTCCTCCACCGCCTCTTCAGACTGCCTTCGTCCCTATCCAACCACTGCCAGACTACAACCCTGCGGACTACCCGGGAAGCACCAGCCCAGAGCTGCAGAGGGTACTGGTGGGGCAGCAGATGCTGGGCCAACAGCAGCAGGGTCAACAACTGGCTGGGTTAGGCCCAGGCATGATACCTCAGCAAGCCCCAGATGGGCTCATGGTAGCTACACCTGCACAGACGCTCACAGACACGCTGGATGACATCATGGCAGGTAAGTGCATTTCTTTTTAAAGTCGACTCGAGATTGTTGTTGACTCACAAATGTATGAAAGGGTCTGGTAAATCCCTAATCCAATAACTTTTTTTCTCTGTTGCAGCTGTGAGCAGCCGCGTGCCCATGCTGAACCCCACAACCTCGCCCACGCCCCTGTCCCAGCCACCCACACAGATGCCCTCAAACATCGCCTCGCCCCCTTCAGTCCTGCCCCTCTACCCCTCTGTTGACATCGATGCACATGTAAGACACAGGGCCAATTTTGACATGACAAAGACCTTTTTAAATTGACAATGCAAGTGAGTACTTGTGTGCACAAAGTCATCAACCCTGTTTTCCCCCCACAGACGGAGAGTAACCATGACACAGCGCTGACGCTGGCGTGTGCAGGAGGACATGAGGAGCTTGTGTCTGTCCTCATTGCACGGGGAGCCAACATTGAGCACCGGGACAAAAAAGGTATGAAATCTTGATAATAAATTGGCCATAAGAAGTATGGTATTATCAACAACAGGGAGGTATGAGTTGGAATTTAGTTCACAATTCACACTGTCTGTTCTCCACAGGTTTTACTCCTCTGATCCTGGCTGCCACTGCTGGCCACGTTGGAGTGGTGGAGGTGCTCCTGGATAAAGGGGGTGACATTGAGGCTCAGTCAGAGAGAACCAAAGACACGCCCCTCTCGCTGGCCTGCTCCGGGGGACGCCAAGAGGTAGACACACCGTCTTTGAGTTTACCTTCACAATAGTGACGTTCCTGTTTAACTGTGTCCTGGCTTTAACTATGCAACTGTCATTTGTGTTGGTCAGGTGGTTGAGTTGCTACTGCTTCGGGGAGCTAATAAAGAACACCGTAATGTTTCCGACTACACGCCTCTTAGTCTGGCCGCCTCTGGGGGTTACGTCAACATCATTAAGATACTCCTCAATGCCGGAGCTGAGATCAACTCCAGGTGAGCAGCAAGAACCTCGAGAATCCTTCATTTTCAGGATGTAATCCCTCTTATTGATCTGAATGTGACAACGTTGTTTTAGTTCCTGGAAGTGAATGATGTGGCACTTTCGAGACACTTTTTTTTTTTTTTTAATGAAACGGTGCCAAAGAAATACATTTCTGTAAAATGTGCCTTTGGCTTTTAGTCACACCCAAAAGTAATAGCATAGTGATTAAGTATGTTGTGAATGGCGTGCTAGGAAACTGTATTTTAACTTCAACACCAAAACGTTATAGCAGCTGCTACTTTGATCAATGCTGCTCTGCAAAAAGTTAAATACATTTACATTAAATTGCAATGAAACCATAATGTGTACCAAGACAAATATTCAGTGATGTATGTTATGCTCCTCGGAGCACATTAAACAGTTTAATGTTTTTATTCAATTCTTTTGTACTCTAAACATTTTGTTTATTTACTCTCTCACCAGGACTGGCAGTAAGCTGGGAATCTCTCCTCTGATGCTGGCAGCAATGAATGGTCATGTACCGGCAGTGAAGCTGTTGCTCGATATGGGCTCGGACATCAACGCCCAGATTGAGACCAACAGAAACACAGCTCTGACCCTAGCCTGCTTCCAGGGCCGGGCTGAGGTCGTCAGTCTGCTGTTGGATCGCAAGGCCAACGTGGAGCATCGTGCAAAGGTTAGGAGTCTGGATCACATTGAATAAGGAATTTGTTTGTAAACGTTGCCGGCCTTCACTAGCTGAGCCCGCAGTGTAGCTGGCTATCTTGCTGAGTAACCTCTCACTTCATTCAGACTGGTCTCACTCCTCTGATGGAGGCCGCCTCAGGAGGTTATGCAGAGGTGGGCCGAGTGCTTCTGGATAAAGGCGCCGACGTCAACGCTCCCCCTGTTCCCTCATCCCGAGACACCGCCCTCACCATTGCTGCTGACAAGGGCCACTACAAGTTTTGTGAGCTGCTTATCAACCGGTGAGTGTTCTTGGGTGTTTGTGTACAGAACCATGTTCTAGTTTTCCTATAATGAAATAATCCTCAGTCATAAAGCCCCATATTGCTGGTTTCAATGCAACCCGAGGTGGTGCTTTTTTCACATTATGTTTAACATCTTAGAAGTATAAAGGCACACTTGCCTTACCCATAGATTCAGCCTGTTGTCTTATCCTTAAGGCAATACTTCTTCCTGTCTTTGCAGAGGTGCCCATATCGACGTGCGGAACAAGAAAGGGAACACCCCTCTCTGGCTGGCGGCAAATGGAGGTCACTTTGACGTGGTCCAGCTCTTGGTGCATGCCAGTGCTGATGTGGATGCAGCCGATAACCGCAAGATCACCCCACTCATGGCTGCTTTTCGCAAGGTGCAGAGTTTACCAAAACCCAGATTGTTAGTGTGTCACGCTACACTTTGCCAAGCCTCTGGTTACTAACTATTTTACTTCACATTCCAGGGCCACGTGAAGGTGGTGCAGTATCTTGTGAAGGAGGTCAACCAATTCCCATCAGATATTGAGTGCATGAGATATATCGCCACCATTGCTGACAAGGTATGTTGATTTCCTTGTCAGTCATCAGTCTGCCTCATCTATTGGAATTGACAGAGCTGATGACGATGTTGGCAAAGCTGTAACTCCAGCTGTGGGCTTCCTGTTGTTGCAGGAGCTGTTGAAGAAGTGCCACCAGTGCATGGAGACCATTGTCAAAGCCAAAGACCAGCAGGCAGCCGAGGCCAACAAGAATGCTAGCATTCTCCTCAAGGAGCTGGACTTGGAGAAGGTAATGTCAAACCCCATGGCTGTGCTTTGGCAGGTTAAAGCATTCGGAATACTTTGCATACAGTGGATGAGGATAAACATGTTTTTTACTACTCTGTGTTGTGTGCGACAGTCCCGGGAGGAGAGCAAGAAGCAGGCCCTGGCTGCTAAACGTGAGAAGCGCAAGGAGAAACGCAAGAAGAAGAAGGAGGAGCAGAAGAGGAAGCAGGAGGAAGAGGAGGGGCAGAAAACCAAGGAGGACTTCTCTGAGATGCTGGAGCAGAAGGAGGATTCAGCTGATGGTAACATTTTATGACTTTTACAATTGGTTAAGAGACGGCAGAATTATTTTTGAGTTTCTAAAACTTGGTTATATTGTACAAGAATTAAAAGGTTGGTAACCGTTGAATTTGACCTATTCTCCCCCCTCAGAAGAAGAGGTTCCTATTGAGCCTCCGAGTGCAACCACCACCACCACCATTGGTATATCTGCCACCTCCACCACTTTCCCTACAGCTTTTGGGAAGAAGCGAGCGAGTGTGGCCACTACCCCGAGCACCAATCGCAAGAACAAAAAGAATAAGACCAAGGACTCGCCCAACGAACCCATCATATTACAGGATCCGCAGGTGAGCACTAATGCTTGTTATCAATGAAACCGTTTGTCTTTTCTAAATCACCGTTTGCTGTGTAGCTGTGGTTATCCAGACTAAAAGTACATTTACTTATGCTGACGTCTGTGTCTTCCCTCTAGGTTGCACTAGCACAGCACAAGGCTGACAAGAACAAGATCCACGGTGAGCCACGGGGCGGGGGTGGGGGACTGGCGGGTGGAAACAGCGATTCTGACCCCTTGGATAGCACCGACTGTGCCAGCGAGAGCAGCAGCAGCGGGGGCAAGAGTCAGGAGCTTAACTACCTCCCTGACCTCACCTCCTCCGCCTCCTCCTCCTCCTCTTCCTCGTCCTCCTCGTCATCAGTGCCCTCCTCAGGAGCAGCTCAGGGCCTCCTGCGCGGCCTAGAGAAGAGACACTGTCCTCAGCCGCAGACTGAATGCAAGGTGGACAACAAGGTCACAGTCTCCATCTCAAAAGCAACGCAAAAGTGAGTCCCTGACGGAGCGGAGCTCATTCATCATTCAACGTGTGTGGAGCTGCTCATCTAGGGAAAAGAAGAGTTTTAAGAATGCTATATTTATGTGTGAACTATATGCAGTACGTGTTATTTTAGTGTCAAATAACAGATTATATCTTCGTTATTTTGCCTGTTTTGTCACAGAGCTCTGGACATGAGCGACTCCTCGTCCAACTCCTTGCCTTCTCCATTCAAAACCATGGCTCTTCCCCTCACCTCGCCCAACAGTAAGCTCAGCCTCACAAGCCCCAAGAGAGGCCAGAAGAGAGAAGAAGGTTGGAAGGAGGTGGTCAGAAGGTCAGTTGTTTGTTTTTGTTTTCATTGCAACCTTTCACATGGTTTTAAATTGACATGGCCACATTTTAATTAATGTGCACCGATCTAAAAGGAAAAAACTGGTTGTTGAAATTCACCACGGAACATATTTGCTTTGAAGAACATTTGTGACGTAAATTGCCATAATTAATGTAGACATCTGCCAGTGTAGACACACGGATAACGAAATTTCACTGCTTCTTTTTAAGATCAAAGAAGCTGTCTGTGCCGGCGTCTGTTGTGTCTCGGATCATGGGCCGAGGAGGATGCAACATCACAGCAATCCAGGACGTGACGGGAGCACACATTGACGTAGACAAACAGAAGGACAAGAACGGGGAGAGGATGATCACCATAAGGTAAATGTGATGCCCTCTGGTGGACTGTACATGGCACTGCAGCTGGAGAAGAACAGTTGGTGAGCTGCATTAAGCATGTAAGCCCCTCTTGGATGATGTCATTCATTCCCACTGGGCTAGTCCGACAGTGCAACAGTCCAACACGGGATTTGTAGAATTCAGGGAAGTTTAGTGTTCTATCCTCTTTATATCTCATCATCTTTAATCTTTTCGGTATTAAATGTGATGACAAAAACATCCCCTCATCAGTTCCATAGACACTAGAACTGCTGAACCTGGATGACAATAATGTAAATTTGTCTAAAGCAAATTTTTAACACACAAAGAAGTTTCTGTCTCAACAACAGTGTAGAGAAACATACTCAGTTCCACATGCAGAGCAGAAACTTGAGTTGAATTAAAGCGTAGCCCTTGGTGGATGTTGTGCCTGCATTTTGATTCACCATTGTTATGGTGAAAACGGTAAACCTGCACATTTGCTATTGTTAGTACGTTTCCCTTGCACTAAGAAACTAGAGGCAAGATAAGAAGGCTGACTGCACGAGAACAACGAGGCAGAAGCGATACTAGACCACGGACTTTAGGCACCAATCAAGTAACTGTGCAGTGCAACCTACCCAAAACTGAGGACCTGAAAAGGGACCGTTCTTGCACTTCGTGACTAAAACTTTTTGGGTTTGTGCTCTGGTCTGTCGCAAAACTTTATCGGACTAAATCATGTCATCACTTTTGATTTGTTATACTTTTTAGCACAAAAACACAGTCTGAAAGAATTGTTCTTTGTTGCAGAGGAGGGACGGAGTCCACAAGGTATGCAGTCCAGCTGATCAATGCTCTTATCCAAGACCCGGCCAAAGAGCTTGAAGATCTGATCCCAAGGAATCACATCAGAGCCCCAGGCTCTAAAACGACCTCGGCTTCCTTCTCCAGTACCACTGGGGCCACCAGCGGTTCAGCCACTGGGCCAAAGGCCCTGAGCTCATTGGTCACCTCCACAGGCGTCTCGTTCCAGCCCTCTTCATCCTCGTCTTCACCCTCCTCTCAGGCCGGGGGAAAGCCTGGGAAGGGGCTGTCGTCAAATGTCAGACAGCCCTTCCCTGTGTCTCTGCCCTTGGCGTATGCCCACCCTCAGCTGGCTTTACTGGCTGCTCAGACCATGCACCAGATCAGACACCCTCGTCTACCCATGGCTCAGTTTGGTGGCACCTTCTCTCCCGCCCCCAGCACCTGGGGCCCCTTTCCTGTGCGTCCGGTTAGTCCCGGCAGTGCTAACAGCTCCCCCAAGCACAATGGAGGAACCAACGGCACTGGAGGCCAGGCCAGACTCAACTCGAACCATAGTGAGCACAGCAACACAGCCAGCTCAGGAGCCTTGGTCACTGCAACCAACACCTCCACCACCAGTGCTCCTAACACGTCTACAGGTGCAGCCTCGCCTCATTCTACTCCATACAACCCCCAGCCAAGCGTCCCCACTCCTTCCTCTGTCAGAAAACAGCTCTTTATCCATGACCACAAGTCTGCTGGTGTCAGCCCTGTGTGTGTTGCTGCCACTTCTACTAGTGGCAGCAATGCAGTACGAGGCACAGGTTCTCCTGCACATCACAGTTCTACTACAACTACCGCTAATGCTCCTCAGCAGCTCGTCGGACCTATCTCACAGCCCCACCTCCAGCCAACTAAAACAGAGCCCAGTGCCGTTGCCCCTCCTGGAAAAGACAAGCCCTCTCTATCTGTAGAGAACCAGTCTATCTCCGTCAGTGAGAGCATCAACTCTGTGGGTTTCAGTGCCCCCGCCATGGCTTTACCTCCCAAGCCAGAGCCCCGACAGCAGTTACCTCCTCCCCCCTCCTCTGCATCATCTACAGAGGCCCCACCACCCCTCCTCAACCCACAGGCCAGCTCCCACCACCCCTCAGCACCTCTTCCTGTCCTCTCACACAATGTTGCACACCCCAACAACACTCTACCCCACTTCTCAGCCCCTGCACCCAGAGTCTCCCATCGTATGCAGCCAACAGGGCCTTACTATTCCCTTCCTGAGCAGCAGCAGCAAACGCAACAGCAGCAGCAACAACAACAACAATCTGTGTTCGTGCCCTTCAATGCTCAGCAAGAACCCCTGAAACAGACCCAAAACCAGACGTCCCAGCCGACAAATTTGCCTCCACAAGCCCAGAACCAAGGCCATGCTCAAGGCTCCCTTCAGGTCTCTGCAAACCTGGGGATGATGAACGGTTCCCAGATGCAGCACGTGGCCAATGCAGGCAAGCCTCAGCAGATACCACCCAACTTCGGTCCTGCAGGCCTCTTCAACTTCAGCAGTATGTTTGATAACAATAGCCAGGTGAGATGAAGTAACAGTTATAGTAAACGCATTAGCCTGACGTCTTGTTTTACTTTTCGCTGTTATGACTTCATGATACAAAAGGAGTCTAAATAGCTAAACAACCTTTTCACGGCTCATTTTCTTGCTGTAACATTACTTCAGTACTACCATACCCAGTAATTATAACTTTGTGAATTGTGCCCGCTTTGCAGGTTGGAAACAATCAGGTGTGGGGTGCGTGCCATCTGCCAGCTCGATCACCTCCAGAGCAGTCGTACTCGGCCCCACCAGCCTACATGAACATGGGCCAGATGGAGAACATGATGCCCCCGCCTCCTCCAGACAGCTCCAAAGCCCCTGGCTACCGCTCGGCCTCACAGAGGATGGTCAACAGCCCCATCGGTATGACTTTTTATTTGGCTTTATACATGACTATTGTGTAGATGTTTGTTTAACTGGTTTAAATACAATAATGAAATCCTTTTGAGATTAATAATCGGTCGTTAAGAGGAATGTAACTAAAATAACCAAATCAAAAATGAGGGGAGGTAATACCAGTGTCTATATATGCAACTAAATGTATGGAAATCATTTACAAGTGAGAAAACAAAAGACCAAAAGGTGAAGTTTTGAGGTGGAGTTTGCTTCCTCATGTGCTCAATAGTGAGCTGTCTCTTTAATTGTCTGCACCTACAGCATTGACCAGCTATGCCACCAGTATCTCTGGCAGCCCTGTGTATCTGCACAGCCATGCAGGAGTCGGCACGCCCTCATTCAGCAGACAGCACTTTTCCCCTCACCCATGGAGTGCATCCACATCAGGTACTAGGCTCATTTTTTTTTTATTCTGATTTTTTTTTTTTTAAGAACTTTTCACCCTTTTTATCTATTTAGACTTTTAAAAAATGGGTTTTCTAACTGTTCTTTTTATATTGACATGTTTCTTCTGTAACCCTTTTTAAATTCATGAATTTTCTATTTAGTACTTTCAAATGTGTACATTTGATCAGCCTCTAACTACTTCTTCCTGTACGGTCTCTTCTACACCAGGTGAATCTCCTGTCCCGCCTCCATCTACAGTGTCCTCCTCCAACCTTTCCACCTCAGCTGGTCCCCCACCTCCCCAGCCTAAGCAAGGCAGCTCCTCACAGCAGGACCGGAAGGTTCCCCCTCCCATCGGCACAGAGCGGCTAGCCAGGATCAGGCAGACTGGTTCTGTCAACCCACCTCTCCTCACCACCAGCTACACGGCATCTGTTGGACAGGGAGGCATTTGGTCATTCGGGGTTGGCAGTGCTTCGGGTAAGAGCAAAGGCAAATTTTGTTCTGGTATTTTCTTTTTCTTTGTTACAATTAAGAGAAAAGGGGAATTTTTTTTTACTGTGCAGCAGTAACTGATACCCACTAATAATGCCAACCCTCTGTGTGCTTTGATACAGAGGCCATGTCCGGTTGGTCCCAGCCCCTGATGAGCAGCCACATGATGCACCCTCAGCTGCAGGCAGAGCAGTCTGCCTTCTCTCAGCACCAGCCCATGGAGCAGGATGACACAGGCATTGCAAACCCTGCTAACAACTACCACCAGCCTCAGCATTTGCCCAACAGCTACATGGACTTCCCAAAGGTAACGCAGAGCCATAGCTCTGTAGATGATTCAACCCCTGTTTCTCCTATATGCATACCAATGACATGTTGTTGTTTGTTCAGGGGATGCCTATGTCGATGTATGGAGGAACCATGCTGCCCCCACATCCTCCCATGGCAGAGGGGCCGGGGGGACCGATGTACAATGGTTTGCACGCTGGTGACCCCGCATGGAGCCCCATTATCAAAGTGGTCCCAAACAACGCAGATAACTCTGACCCGCAACAGCAGGTAATGTCCTTTTTTTTTTTTTTTTTATTCTACCCATGCTGTCTAATCATATGCTTAGAGTTGAACTGTCAGGCTTGTGTTTCTGCCATTAGTCCTATGTAACATTTGACTACAGTCGTTCTAACATAAACCCTTATTGATCCTCTCTCCCCTCAGGTGTGGCCTGGTACCTGGGCACCTCATGTGGGCAATGTGCACCTGAACCACGTCAACTAGACAGCGTCCACAGCAATCAAACGCACACAGCATGACCCACAGCGCGTACATTAATTACCAACTGACGAATATGACCGAATAAGACACCGAAAAAAGAAAAACGTACAACATGTTAACTGTAGTAGAGACCTGAGAGTGCAGAGCAGAAGTTGAAGAATTGGAAGATCTCTTGACGCCATTCTTTGATGTGCCTATCTCAAACAAATAAAGAGAAAATTGGGCGAGAGCTGTTAGCAGTGTCCCGATGATGCAAACAAACAAGCGCGATCACCTGTTCAACAGGATCCATTCTCTGCGTAGTTTAGCGATTTTGACTTAAACCCACATACACCGTTCTTGGGCTGCAGGGGGCTCAACATGAAGTAGCTATTTAAACTTGGCCCAGAACTAGATGATGATTACCTAAAGAGAAAGAGAAATCAGAACCTTTTAGAGTGGTAAATACATGTATAATTGTTTACATACTAAAAAGGGTTAAAATGAGAGTAAATTTCATGTCGTATAGTGGCTCTACTTTATGTAGCCTGTATTAATGTGAAATATTTACCTTAATATTCAATAAAAAGATTGAAAAGTATTTGTGTGCTGTTTTATGAAGCATTCTTTACTATTTCTCTACTATTCTTTCATGTTCTGACATCAACACTTGGTACATGTTTCATCTCATGAGTTATCCTGTTTTTTTGGGCAGCAACTCTTTCTTTACGGTCCTTCACAGCTGGAGTCCATGTGCCGTCTTGAGACCTGCTTTTATGGTTGTAAATTGGTTTTATAGAACAATCTGATTTCTATTTGACTTTTTTTTCATTGAGGTATGTATGTGTCATTTGTTCTTTTTAGCTGAGATTTGAGCTCGCTGGAATGGCTTCACTGTCACGCCAGATGATACTTCCAACAGGATACATTTGCTGGAATCTGACTTTGGACCATGTGGGGAAGCCAGCAGGGGCATTCAATACATACAGTATATGAAGCTGTTGGAGAATACTTAAAACTACACTTTTTAAACCTCAAAATACAACACTACTTCTTACTTGGGGTACTTGAGATTCAATGTTTGGAACACTGGACTTTACTGAAAACTGCCACTTGGTGGTAAGAGTGGGGGCTTTGTTGAGATTGGCAAACATTTGACCTGTAATACTATTACAATACTATAAGTATTAAACGGATAGAGGGATAGATATACATTATTAATCCCAAATTAGGAAATGATTGTTACAACTGCATATTATCCAGGCATTACACAGGAACAGTAAATATATATAACACTAGAGATGTATATGAAATAGACAATATAATGAATATATTAGAATACACTAACTACAACTATAATATGAAATGTAAAGCTAGGATAACATACTATAAATATCAGACATGATCTCCTTGTCTATGGAAACATGATCGTACAAAACGTGATAGGATATCATAGGTTAGTTGTTTATATTGTGTACTTCCTTGCATCATATATCTTACATTGTATAGCTGCACAATACTGATCTGAGCATATAGGGCCCAGTTCAAAAGGTTACAACCTCTTACACTGGAGCCACTATCAAAGAAATGCTAGCCAGCCAGAGATTAGATCGTTATTTTCTTAATGTAGTTCTCATACTCGACACAAAGTAATCCTGTCTATTGCTTTAGTTAAGTTGTTATAGTTATGTCCCTATGCTCTTCCGTTAATATTGGACCGTATTGTTTATGTATAGAGAACTTCGTTTGTGTTGTGTCAGGAGGTTCACATCGATACTCATTACTTTCATATCTGGCGTTGGAACTTTTCAGGACTTTTACTGTGAAGTCTGAGGTCAAAGTGCAAACGGAAGTGTAGTTCCCCAGTTCATCCCTGAATCCAATTGGTTCTCTTTCCCAGCAGTCGCTTCCTGTCTCACATTTGGAAACGCCCACGGCGTGACCTCATCAGAAGCTCGCGCATTCTCAAGTTGACATGGCGGGGACAACATCAGTTTCCGAGCAAACACCCAAATCCTCGCCACCACCAGCGTTTGTGCCATTTGACTTCTCTCGGCCCCCGGTCATTGAAGGCTTCAACCCTTTGCCGAGAGCCAAAGATGAGACCTTTAAAGAGAAGTTTCTTAGAAAAACAAAGGAGAACCCATTCGTCCCAATAGGTGAGTTATACAAGCGGGGCAGCGTGAAAGCTGCTGAAAGAAGTTACACAAGTACCGCACAGAGGCAGTAGGGTTCGTTACATCTAGTCGTTTACTCTAAAGTCTGGTCAAATCTATGCTGTCTGATTAACGTCAGCATTTAAATCTCCACCACACTCAACTGCTTAAGCTAACTGCTTAAATACATTAGCTAGCTACCTTACTGCATGTTTGTCACTACCAAAACAACGTGTTGTCGTCATCGCTCGTGGATGACGTGCTGACATTTTAAGATGAAGGAAGTCGTGTTAATATAGTTTCTGCGTAGTTTGACTTTTAATGTGAAAAACCGGAAGAGCCGCGTTGCCCTTGGTATAAACGGTTTCAAGGTTCAGGCAAAATAACCCAAAAATAAATAAATAATGCTCTGTCGATGTAAAGTTTGGGACTACAATATTTCTAAATGGTTTCAAAACTGCTGACAGTGAAATCTGTGGATAAATATATAACTTAAGTTGTATTTAATTTCTATTCTTTGAGTTTCTCAAAACTAAACGGTACATTTATCTCCGTCGTATTGTGTGTGGTGGATATCTAAAATACCATCAGAAACTAACAAAGCTATGCATTACCAGATAGACACTACTAGGATAAGGGCGTAAACGTTTCCCCTCTGATTTTGGTGAACTTATCTTTTTAATGTTGGGCCTTGACCTCTATTAATGCGACACTGTCCAAGTAGTATCCTTTATTTATTTACTGCATTCAAGTGTGTGGATGTACTAACTGGGGTGTGATCGTTTATGACATTAGATTACCTTGTTCTCGGTCAGAGTCTACCTGTCCAGTACCGGGTCATCGTTCTCCTACATCCTGTCTGTAAGCTGTGTTCTGTTTTGTATTCTACAGGTTGTTTGGGAACAGCAGGAGCGCTGATTTATGGTCTCCGTGCCTTCAATCAAGGGAAAACCAGACAGTCCCAGATGTTGATGAGGGGACGTATCTTTGCTCAAGGCTTCACTGTATTTGCCATTATTGTCGGTGTCTTTACCACCGTGAAAACCAAGCAATGAAGACGGAGCGATCACACACCTCTGCACCTGCCCATTCAACTCACGACCAGACCAGATCCAACCTGGGATTGGACTGATATTTACTACGTGAATGAACTGAATAATGCATTATGTTTCCAACATTGTTCCGATGCCAACACTATTTATTGTTGTTCAAACGTGAAGTGTTCATGGTGATAAAACATTTAGCTTCAGGCTAATCAGCACTATGGAAGAACAAAATAGAATCAGCTCCTTACCAGACCAGGTAAGGAGCTGGATTTGACTTTAATTGTGCAACAACAGCATTTGAGTGAGATGCTGATAAATATAAATGATATGCTTCTTGCTTTTCTGGAAGGTTTTGATTTCAAATGTTCCCAGGTAGTGTTACTGAAATGATGAACATGACACCTGGCTGATTAAAAAATGTAATCTGAAGCTGGTGTCCTGTGTGTGTGTGTGTGTGTGTGAGAAGCAGCAACTTGTTCCTGCTTCTCATCTCTGTTTAACACTTGAATGCTTAAAATTGAGGGTAAATGGATCAAATGCCAATTTCACAGGAGCATGGCCTTCAGCGATGTACCTACGGATGGATGTTTGCACCGGGCCACACAATATTTGATCTCCTCGCACACAAACTAGGATTGAAGGGATCATAGAGCAGTTAGATGGCATCAATGTTAGCTAGGAAACATGTAAGGACACATTCATTTAGGTGATCATACTCTACTGTTTTTATTTTCCAGTTCCCTTTTAAAATTCACTTGTTTCTTTATTCATAATGTCCAAATAGGCAACATGTGAAACAATGTGCAGGCATTACTGTTGAAATTGACACCTTAGTGATTACTGTAAAAAAACAACTAAAACATATTGGTTTAACACAGAAAGGGTGCATAAAACTTCTGCTGAGAAATTCAGTGAAATGAGAAATTGCACAAATGTTAATCGTGTTAAATCTGAAAATTTAGATCTTTGGTTGCTAATTAATTTTTTTGCTGAGATCTTGTCTAATTGAAGAAGAAATCTATCTCGAACTGGAGTAAGAGCTACGTCTAAAAAGGCCACAAGCTTATGCATTTAAAAGAGAAAAATATGCTCGCAATGTTAAATATGGTAAATAGGGGTACAATACAACAAATGTGAACTAAGACTGTGTTGATTCTACATAGATGAGAGGCATAAGTGGTTACAATCTAATAAGCATAGTAGTGCTTAAGTGTTTGACATCGACCAAAATGCTAATTTATAAAACAACTATAAAATGTGCATCCAAAATATTGGCAGAGGCATGCAAGAAAACTGACCTAATGACAATTTATAAGATAAAAGGGAAGGAAAATGTTGAACTTACAGTAACAATATTTTCTTAAATATAGCAGTGATAAAACTGACCAGCCAAAGGATGTAACAATAGAGCAGTCCATCTTCTCACAAGAGAGTGGGAGTAAGTATATTATTTCAATATATATATTAGGCATCAAGAAAGGCGGGAAGTTTTCAAAGATTATAAACATACCAGGGAATTTATGGAAAATGGCATACAAACTCTTCTGATGCATTGTGAGGTTAAAGCTCAAAAGGCAATGTTTCTAGAACAACATTGTTCCTCTAGCGGACTAGAGGTGTCTGTTTGAGAGAAATGAGGACAGAACGCATACGAGAAACATCCTTTGCCTGTTTGTTGGTTTTCGGATTAAAGTCACAGAGACAGGCTACTCTCTCCCATTCGGATCCTGGACTGTCGCCGTTGCCCTCTGCCAGGATATCCTCCTCTGACGCCCTACAGGTGGGGGGGGAGACATGAATTAGCTGGAATAATAGAGGGATTTCACAACAGATTCCAGCAAAACCATCAGAGCCAAACATGGTGCTCTGCCACAAAGTCCAGTCACATGAACAGCACCATGCTCAACAACTTCATGCATTTTTTTACACCAATCATTCCCTTTGTTGGAGACATAATTATTATTATTACCTATAGCCTATGTAACAATCAAATGTATATAAAAGAAATAAAGCAAACAGGTAGTTTTAGTGTGTGGGCATGCATCAGGTGAAAATCAACTAATTCCTGGGGTAGGACATCCAACATTAAAAAGCATAAGAATTCTAAACCTACACAAAGCCTATAACATCAGAGTTAGGCTGTTTGTAGAAAGCCTTGTCAGCAATCCTAGTACGCAGGCAAGAAAGCAGGAAAAAGAAAGCAAGAAAGCAGGAAAAAGAAGAAGAAAGGAGAACAGTTTCAGTGTCAACACAACAAGCAGAGAACGGTTAGGGCCGGCATTAGAAGGGTTATGTAAGCGACAGAGAAACAGTTCTAATGAGATGGAAATAAAAGGTTTAAAATGGACTTAGACTGACTTCTGCATTATTGTAGTACAAGTGCAAGCTTAGGATGGCGGGGAATTTCAGGCAACTACCGACTGACTGCTTTGGTGCTTAGGCTGTATAGTGTGGAAGAAAACTGTTGACATTTGCTCTCTGCTGTTTGCATTCCTTCTAGCTAGCCAGCTTCCTGTTTTGTTTTTCCAGGCATGCTAACTGGACACACTAGTCTGATATGTTATCAGAGAGTTGTCTCTCAGCGCATTCACACACTGACACGGGGGAAGAAACTGGCCAAAACTAGAGCCACAGATGCAGAGTAATACCGTGCCAGACTTGGACAGAGTCTGTAGGAAAGTGTGAGAGAAGAACGGGGTTAGCTCGGTCCAGGAAAGGAAAGACTGCAACGTGTTTGTAAGCATAACGTACAACACTGACTGCAACCTGACTAAAATAGAATCTATTAAGTAGAAGAAATAAGCAATAAACAAATTACACACATAGTGCATCTGACTTGACATGCACAGAAATATCTAAAAATCAAATTGGGAGAAATAATAATCTTCCAATACAACACTCGATCTGTTCACCTGAATAGAATGTGTTGAGTGTAGTGATTACAAACCAACTGTCGCCGCTCTGCACATTAACCGGGGCCATGTCAAGACACTAACCTGTTGTTGACCTTGTTCTTCTCCATCTGCTCATTTTGATGTACGTGCCAGTCCTCCAGCTCCTTTTTGGCCTTGTCTCTCCACTCGGCCTCTGCTGCCTTGGATGCCAAGTCTTGTTAGGGAGCAACAGCAGAGGACAACATAGTCAGAGAGTCCTCAAATGAGTAAAAGAGCTGACGTATGATTAGGTCTCACTGTGACACAGGGTAGATGTGCTGCACAACAAAACCACACAATCACAGGGACTCATTACAGCTACAAAGAGCATTACACAGTAATTCACTCACCTAACGCCTCAAGGCGTGTCTTCTGCTCCTCCCTCCACTTGCGTAAACTCTCTGGCTCTTGCCTCTGAATATCCACCTGGGCGATAGCTGCATAGTTGTCTGTTGGGCCATTGGACTCCTTTTGGAGGACATAAACCATTTTACTCCATTATAATGAAAAATCAGCAACGTGATCAAATACAAAGTAGATGTAAAAGTACATGATAACAGGAAGGAATGCTAGAGAAAATAAAATCAGTAAACAAAATGATTTGATGGTGTTCAGAATAAAACCGTGCGCACAAAGAGATAAACGTCACGCATAATTAAATATAGAATCAGACTAAAGATGAATGCTTACCTGAAACATTTCCCCATTCACAGCGGCAAGCTCATCTTCGAAACCGTCTGACATTGTTAAAAAGAGATACAAAGTTGACTGTTAGTATGGACTTCTCGGAGTTAGCTACCCTTCTCATCACCTGAGTGAACTTATGATCTACTGTTGTTCTTAAGATAAAGGTTACAGCTCACATCAGAGCGCAGAAATGCAGCAGCACCTGTTTGTTGACGTTTTGTGCGCAGCTTTGTCAGTTAACAGGACAGGTTTTACAGGTTAACATGTAGCTAACATGCTTTAACACTAGCTCAGTTTAATAGCTATGTAACGTTACTATACTTGCTTGGTCGTAATCAGTGTTAAGTTAGTTTTGACATATAAATATGTGTTACGTTACAACGTCAAACGGATGAATGAACGTTTACTAACGTAGCTGTTACGTCAGTTACGCTAGCTAAGCTATAACTGGCTAACTTTTAAATTATAAATGAGCTGACAGTATCAGCTAGTGATGCTATTGTTATCGTATAGGAACTGCTAACTTTACCTAAGTAACTTTACTCACGCTACCAGTCCATAGTAACGTTACCGGGTAGGAACATTAGCTAGCTCTAGTTAGCTCGTTAGCTCGCTAGTCGAAGGTGACGTTAGCGTTAGCTCAGTCGTAACTTGCCGTAGTTGGCCGGTGTCGGCTCCGGCGGAGACGTCTGCTCGTCGTCCGCTCCTTCCAGCGCCCCGAACCCTTCGCCGTCGTTCTCTATCCCCGCTATCTCGCTCTCCGTTTGAGCCAGGAAAGCTGCGGCTGGGTCCTCTTCAGTCGTGTGTGCGCCATTGTCAGCCATCTTTCACAAAAGTGTTTACAAGTTTAACTGAGCTTGGGTAGGTTTAGCTAGCTAGCTAACGTCAAAGCCCCCAAAATTAGGCCACCGGTTTTGCAACGCCAACACAAACTAAATATTTTACTCGAATGTCAGCTATTTAAAGTCACGTTAGACTACTGCAAGCAACAGGGCGAACAAATCAATCGTTTGTAATAAACAATCGAAGCTTCGACTTCAGGCCCTCACTGATGATTCATGATTTCTTCACTTGTTCTCTGTGATGATGGAGCAGGGCAGCACCCCGAGGGGACCGGCTCCTTTTTAACGCGATTTGTCTCCATCTGCTGGCCATCTGCTGCATGTCTGTAGTCTGCCTGAGATTAACTTGATCAAAAGCCTCACTACTGTATCATCTCAGCTCAAAGTGATGTTTTACTTATACCAATAATAACAATAGGCATTGTAGAGCACATTCATTCGCAAAATGCAGCTGAACAGACAATTTTTGACAACAAATATAAAAAAAAAACAGTTATGGTACATGTTAAAATACCGCACATATAAACGATCTAAGAAGTATTGAAGAACACAAATCCATTACCTAAATAAAAGTAGCAATAACATAATCTAAAAATGGACAAAAAAAGTCAAACGTAATTATTATTTATTTTTCTACCTCAGTCAAATAAGCACTAAGCCAAATCTACATAATTGCCAGAAGCAAGTATACTCACTCATTTTAAAGGAAGACACACCAGCCAATTTAATTTCTTTTTACAACTTAGCTACCTTAAGGTTGTTCTTACCAATTGCCTATGCCTATTCCAAATGATTTATTTAATATTAGAATACTATTATCAATCCATCCAATCATGGTGACCTGTCCAGGGTGTACCCTGCCTTCGCCCAATATCAGCAGGGATCGACTCCAGCCCGGAACAGGCAGCCAGGCTATAGAGTGATATAGTTATAACTTAAAACCTTTTTAATAAAGTATGCCTTTTCAGAAAGTGGTACCCAGCATTTGTGCAACGAGGCTGGTATAGGTGAGGTGGAGCGAATACATTTTGTACTATTTATGGGTTAAATGCAGAAGTTACATTTCATATATATATGTACCTAATGTATATGACGGCTATAATAACATTTAATTACATTTTTGTTTAAAAGCTTATTATACTGTATGTAAAATATGAATCTTCAAAGTAACAGTAACTATAGCTGTCAGATAAAAGTAGAAGATTAAAACAAACAGGTAGGTAAATCAGATACGCACATGTTTTGTTATTGTTTTGTTTACCCTAAGAACTATTTTGTCTGATCAGTAGTTGGTTATATTGCGCAATGATGTATTGCTGACTTTATTTATTTTTTAAAGTGGCATTAAAAGTCATTGTGACTGACATGGATTGGCGTTGGTTTTCGCCGCCAAGATGTCTGCAAGGCACGGCCTCTCCTGGTTTACAGCCCGGCTATGGAACGAAGCAGCGGCCCATGTGACTTCTGACGTTTCAGGCGAGTCCTACTAAAAAGAATGTGAGGGAATGATCCTGCTGCTCACCAAGGGATCCACGGTGGCTTCCTGACGTCTGCTTTAAGGAAGTCCGAAAGTTTGCCTTCTTACCGACTTTTTTTTTTTTTTTTTCATCCGGTAGACGTGATGTTTGGCGAAAACAACGAGGGACAAGAGGTGAGCTAATTAATTTGTCCAAACATTTGAATGCATTCCTTCGCGCGAAGTTACTTTTTAAAAGCAACTTTTTTTTCCCCAGTCTTAAGTTTTTGCATGGAGCTGTGTTGCTCCCATTTGTTCAGTTTATGGCTTCGTCTATCCGCTCTGAACGCGCATCGGTCTGTAGCGGTGCAAACTACTTTGTTGGAGCCAGTTTTCGTGTTTCCGTCCTGCCAACTTGACTCCTGTCGTGCATGTAAAGGGTTTATTTCAAGGTCTGCCCTGTGATCTTCAGTCTGGGATTAAACCGTCGCAAAAGATTTCCTTGGACACACTGAATTCATTTTAAAGTAAGCCATGTGAGCTCATAATTGCGTCGCCTGTGAGAAAGAAGCGTCTAAGTTCGTGTATTTGAGGGTAGTAGCCTATACAGCACTTTACATTAAAAAGTACAAGTTTCTATAGAAATATTACAGTGACGCCATCGATTATATATAGCAATACCATAAGCAGGGACACCGTCCCTTGAATGAGCGCCACAGGCATTACCAGCATGTTCATGGGCTGAGGCTGTTGAGTTCTCCTCTGGCTTAATACAGAGAATGATGTTTAATTAACTGAAATGCGCCAGTTTCATGGCGTTGTATCACTTACTGTCTTATGTTATGCTCAAAACAACGAAATAATCAATTTGCTGTGTGCTGTTATCACAGTTAAATCTACTTCCATCACCTGTTGCTGCTATTTCCATTTATTCTTCCAAGCCGTCTGTCTTATAATTCATTTTCTTGTCTTTTAGGCTTCTCTGTTGGAGGTATAATATGAGAGAAATGACAGTAAACTAATCCAAGTTGTGGTTATTAAGACTGTTTATGCGAGCTAGAAAGTGCATTTCTCCTAAAAGTATATGTATTTAATGTGCAGGTTTTGTGGCTGGGGTATTTGGGTACTTAGCTGGTTGATTGTTACAGTATATATATATATATATATATATATATTAGTAGTGAGATTTCTGTTCTATGAGCCGTGTTTGAGTTTTTTCTATCGTGAGCTTCTCTTTTGCTTTAAGAACTTTAAGATGTTAAAATATAATTGCAGGTCTGCCATCACTGTGCTTCATGCCCTCCGTAAGGAATGCTGAATTCCACAAGCTTTGCTTCAATTGTGGTCGTCTGCTGATTCTCAAGTACACTTTAAAAAAAAAACATCCATTCAGTTTGATGTTAAAGCTTTTGCCAGAATATAGGAGTAGCTGACGTTACCTCTCTCAGTCCTCCTCTACCCCCCCCCTCCCTCACTCTCTCTGTGACTCATGTTGGGCATGTTGGGTGTTGGGCTGAAATAGTTTGGTGTAGTTTTACATTCCTTATATAGCCTCTGAGGAGTGAGGAAAGGCTAGTGCTTGCCTGTGTCACAGACGGCGGCAGGGGTAGGGTTTGCCAACGGAGAGAATCTGCTTGCCCTAGCTTACTGACTCTTAAACGTTCTCCCAGGGTTGGGCTGTCGGCCAGCCCTTGAGGACAAGGTGGGTTTGCATGGTGGCATCTTGGGAAGCTAAGCTGTGTGTCACAAAGAGCGATGGAGGAGGAGGAGGAGGAGGAGGAGGAGGAGGGTGCTAGGTGTGCAGGTACAGAGGTCAGCACAGCCATAACTCTCGCCAGTGACAGCCCAAGTTGCCTTTGGGTTCTAAATTTACCAGGTTATTTAGTGACTTGCTGTTCTATTTCAGTCATCAGTTCTGGCGATTGTCCACACTGTTTCCATGGTTTGACAAATCCTGTAAAATATTCAAAAATGTCCGGACAAGTTTGTATGTTGTGGGCCAATGTTTCATGATAGTTCGCTTTAAATGGTTGAGTTGTTCGTTGAATACAATGAGCTGGCTGCATTCTGAAAGAAGGAAAATGAGGGCTAAACGCTGCTGCTGTTTTTATTGTCCAGTAGAATTTTGATGTTGTCATTTGTTTTGTTGTATACATTTTACATCCCGAGTCAGCCTCCTATATGAATGCCCACCTGAGATGCATCCACCTTTTAGTCTGCATGTTGATTCATGTAGGAACATTGTGTCCCAGTGTCAGATCTAGTGTGTTATCGTCTTGTAAGATACGTAAAAGTTAAGTTGATTATTTCTACCAAAAGGCACATTTAAATAATTTTTGTAACCTTGTTATTCTTAAAACAGAACTTTTCCAAGATATGCCATTATAGACTTGAAAGAAAGCTAAGCTAAGCTGCTTGGATGAAGCAGAAAAAGACACATTCCCGTCTTTCTGACTAATTAACAAAAAATTTTTCTCCTTTCTCTTCTCCAAGGCTATGAGCGTTTACTCTGTAACCCTCAGCGGCCCAGCGCCTTGGGGCTTCAGGCTGCAGGGTGGCAAGGACTTCAGCATGCCGCTCACCGTGTCAAGGGTAAGAAACTGTTTGTTATTGGAGGCCGCTTGTGTCTGCGCACATTGATGACTTTGCACTCTTCTTGAAGATTTACATCTGAGGATCATCCTGTAAAGTCATTTATGTCCCTCAAAGCTTCCATATAAAAGCCCGTTCACAAGTTTTTGTTAATGTTCCGTCGTCTTGGTCTCCACACAATGACCCCACCTAAGCATATGCATGTCGTCTTTTGCAAAGGACTTTGTCAGCAGACTGTGGCGTTCATTTTCATGTCACTCACACTTGTGTATGTACCAACCCAAATCCAGTCGGCCTTAACATGCAGTATCTTTTGGATTAATGGCATTAATTGGACATGTTGTTGTTGGTTTCGCAGTGCTTTGCACTCTCCATGTTAGGTCACCACCGCCTCACTGAATGCATCTTAAATACTTGATAAACTACTGTCGCTATTGTAGAGAGCAGCAACCACTTTCCAGCCCTTATATGTGCAGTGTTGCTTTGCCTGACAAACACACAGACTCGCACTTGCAGCCACACACACACACACACACACACACGCGCACACACAAAATCATTCCAACGTTGCTGCCAGCTATTGCGCACACAGATATAACATTCATTCCCCACTGACGTTGTTACATTGCTACCTTAGAGGCTGGGATGATCTATAAATGTTAGACTGATTTACATTCATTAAATCATCAATTATGTTCAATATTTGCAGGTTCCTATTTTCGAGATGATTGGGAGTTAATAGGCAATTATATGTGGGTCAGGCCTCACAAGGTCACTCCACATAGTCTTTCAAACACTTTCAGTTCTTTGTTTCTTTGTCGCTGCCAGAAAGTCACAGTTGTATTCTAGCATTAAAATGAAAAGCTGTGGACAAATGATGCACTATTTTATGTTTGCTTCGTTAAGTATGTCCCGAAGAGTCGACTGTGTGTCGTAACTGGCATCGCATCGAGGTGTGTGTGTGTGTAGAGCTGACGTAATCCTGTGGTGAGGGAAGGAGTTATCACCAGCCTTGTTAGATCATGTCTCGCATCTGCTCTGCTCCCTGGCAGGCATCGCAGTCAGAAACACAATGTTCCCCTTGGATCCATGACAAGAAACGTTTTCTTCTACCCATAAAAGAACAAACAGAGTTTTGACAAATTGCCCAAAACAAAAACAGGAATTTCTGGTGGGGGTATAGGAGTTGACTCAGAGTCATTTCAGTGTAGACTGGCAAGGCGTACTGTCTGGTGACTGTCAGCGGGTGTGTCTGTGGCTGTAGTTGAATGATCTTGACTAATCAGCCAGTACAGGAGGCCAGTTTTTCTGCAATCCATGGACATTACACACGCTGATTGTTTTTATTTTTTTAATCCTCGCTGACACGCATCGCTCACATTTTCTGTATTGCAAAGTCTTTCACGGTCAGTCTCCATAACATTTTTTAGACCAAGGTTTGTCTAAGCAGCTTGTGTGTGAAATTGATAATGACTCCCTTTCTGAAAAACAAAACAAAAACCAGTACAGCGAAGATTGTAGCCTTAACGACTGGTCAGTGGCTCATGTCTTTGGCTTGTTCCAGCAGTCCACCAGGCTGCAGGGTACAGGAGGTATAAAGATGTTACAGGTTGTCTCTGTTTACATCTGTGGAACTGTTGGCTCTCCTTGCGTTTGTCATAAAAGACTGGACAGTGAATCACACGGTCGCAGAGGATGAAAACTGCCCAACCAGGGGACGTAAACCTCAAAGATATACAGCATCCCTTAGTAACAGGAAGAAAAGGCAGGTCGCTCACTTGGCTTGGAAGAATTTAATGGGTTGTCTTTCTTTACTGGTCTGTAGCAGATGCGATCCGAATCTCAACCCAGACAGTCAGTTAAGAGATTACACAATGAAGAAGATGTTGAGTGACGGGACAAAAGGCTCATTAAATACGCTTTGATTGTGGAAAAGTGATAACTCCTGATGGATCAATGCGTTCAAGTGCTTTTTGTGAAGATTAGATGACAGTTAGTGCTGTTGAGAGCTGATTCATTTATAGCTTATGGTCATTTAGGTACTTTGAGTTTGGTCTTACTGTGGCAGATTGTCACATCATCAATAGCTTCATGTTTAATCATGCAGCCTGTTTTTGTTGTACTGTAAATGGAGATTCTAATCATCTATGCATTGATTTGGAAAGCCGTGGGTCTGGACTGGTAACCTCCTTTGTGTGTGTGTGTGTGTGAGTAAGTTGGTATATAGGTTTCCATGCTCTATGAATACTTGTTTCCTTCCTCGTCTGTCTGCGAGCCTGGAAAGCTATGCTTTCTCAG
The DNA here is from genome assembly GCF_004355925.1 of Anarrhichthys ocellatus. Lineage (NCBI taxonomy): Eukaryota > Metazoa > Chordata > Actinopteri > Perciformes > Anarhichadidae > Anarrhichthys > Anarrhichthys ocellatus. Next base: position 3,169,969 of record NW_022280049.1, on the reverse strand, counting down.
CATTCCTGGGATTTTAGTTTCGTATCCCCCCCCTGTCGCTGGCACCAGACAATCCTCTTGTCTCCTTCTGTGTCTGATATGTCTTCCACGCTGACTTTTCTCGTGCATATGATGGACTCCTCCAATACATTTCCAGTGAGATCAGAGGGAAAGAGACCATGCCAAGACAAAGTGTTGAACGTCACGTTGAAAGGAAAAAAAACAGTTTGACTGTAGCATAATATGTATACACCCATTTATCATCTGGAAAAATATGTACGCAACTTTTATTTGACTCTCTTGTAGTATTAATAACCCACTTTCTGTTTTCTTAGCCTTGCGTTAGAAGATGTAAAAAAACCAACAGTGAAATCAGAACAGAGTGCTCTTGACCCTTCACTATCCCGTTAATAAAAAACAAAAGACAAAGACCAAATATGAGAAAGCAATGTCTTTCTCTGTTGGTATAATTATCACATCATTGTATCCCTTTCAATCAGACACTGTGATAGCATCCCAGCCTGGGATGAAAACTGAACTGAAATTTCTATTAGGGTTGGAAATGTAATGTTATTGGTATTTAAAGGGATAGTCGAGCAATCTAGCATTTTACTTCCATAAAGGTTTGAGATGTGGGAGAGACTGATCGAAATATGGTGAAATATCGGAGGCCAAGCTAGCTTGACTTCAGTCCCTAGTATGGGTCAAGATCCAAAAACACTGGATCCTACATTTCCCATAATGCAGCTCGATGGCGCCTTCTTCTCCAGCTGTAACAGACTTTCTGTTGATAAATTTGCAGCCTCCAAACCCAAGCTCAGATAACCCCGATGATGTCATCGTTCTCGCTGAAGGCCAAAGGACTGGCGCCTGACAGCCGACTCATATTCTGGGTAAAATGTCCAGTCAGCCCTCAACACACCAGCATCTCTTCCAATGAAAACTGACTTCTGAAACATCTTTTTCATTCTTTTTGTTTGATCCTCCCTCCAGAAACGGCATACTCTGTCTTTACCCTTTCCTACACAACCCATGTGGCAACTTTTTTTCCCCTTGAATTTCTCTAGTCTAGACCATGAGAGGTCTAAGGTATACTTAAGTCAAATTACATCTCTCTCCACATGTCTGCCCCAAGATCCTTAATTCAAAAGGAGAGGCCTAAACTTTAGGAGGCGAGATGTCATCGTAACGCCGTTTCATTGCCGTTTCAATTGTGTCTGCCCTAACCTAAGGCAGCCCTAACTCCTCTGAGTTTCTCTAGTTATCTGTTCCAGATCTCATACCATCCCAATTCCATAAACATTATGATACCATAACCGAGCCTCCTGAGCACCATCTGGTTTCTGTCTACAAACACAAGCCACAACGCTAAAATCAAATGTTCAGAGGAAATTGTAGATGATGTCAAGTCATCCCTCCACCACTACAGCTGGATGTGTCACAGAGTCTTTTATTGCTGTTTCTCTGTGTGTGTGTGTGTGTGTGTGTGTGTGTGTGTGTGTGTGTGTGGTAGACCATCTGTTGCTTTATCACTTGTATACTCTTCAAACACTCTCCCTTTCTCATACACGTACACACTCTGGGAAGAGAGGCCTTGTTAGAGGGGTGAATTAATAATTCAGTACTTGCTGATAGATCGCCCACGGGGGGCATTTCTTGTGTCATTCGTTGGAGGTGAATGTCTTGTGTTGTGATCAGTGCAGTGGCGTTTTAAGGTGACTTACTGCTAGGTGTTCCACTGCAGCCGTTTCATTGGGACCACATACTTGCAGGTTTGGTTTTCCATTTCTCAGAGGGATATTTATGGCCTTGCATCAGCTGTGCTGTGCGAGTGATGCAAGGACAGACTGTCTCTCGGCCCCCAAATAGCCGTGGAAAGAATAAAAGTTAGCCGGTGCAGAGTTACACGGCCAGTATATCTGCAGTTGTAGATAAATTTTAGTAAAGTTCAAGCAAAAAACGAGAGCGGGTATGAGGCTCTGACTGACCATGTCAAGGGAAGCACTTCAAAGGTGTTGTATTTTGAGAAGTTGGCTCATGCTTTGAAATTCGATAGCCGACCAAAACAGCCCCACTGCTGTGCTCTGCCAAAAAGCCTTGAAACGGGCTACCAACCATGAGGCTAACCCCCGTGTTTGCGTATACCTTCAGTTGCACAGACGTCATGCCGTTGGTGTGAATTCAGCTGCAATCATATTTGCACGAAAATAATTTATGGCCGGATGAGTCGTTTGTTACTTGTGTCAAAGGAATCGGCCAAATCGAGAGCCATCTTTGTGCTATCGCTGCGCCATGACGTTATCCATCATGTTGCATCCCTGGTTGCTGTAAGGTAGAGTGCCCCGCGTTGCCTTCAGGAACATGTTTTCCACCGTCCTTCGTCAAACTGCTGGAGGGGTGTAGGGTTCCCCCCCCCCTACCATCCGAAGGTCTGAGCGCAGCAACTTTAACTGCTGCCTTCTCAAGTGAGGGAGCAGCTGCACACTGAACCTGAGCCAGGAGCACAGGTGTCTGTGTCCATCAGTAACTCGGCTCACACAGACTCGCATGCACGTACAAACACAACCTACAATCTGTAGGACTCTTCTTTTTAACCTCCTTTGTCTCACCTTTTACATTTAGACGTCAGCTTTTTTGGGGGGTAAATGTTCGATGGTGGTATGTCATTTTTGAGAACATTCAGATGGGTAACAAGTAGAATGCAAAACCAGCATAAAATGAGTAAGGGGTTGGGCCCCCAGAGCAGCTTCAGTGCTCCTTGGTGTAGAACATCCAAGTCTCTGAATCTCTACTAACTCTATTCTATTCATGTTCATCAAAACATTCTGTGACCCCTTGGGCTCTGTACGAAAACATTTGCATTCCTCATTTCATAGTTTATCTTTAGTTCTTCACCTGTCTGTTTCCCATGCTGTTTTTATATAAATATAATAACTTTTACTCTTTGCACAGACCCACATTCTCAACCTACTTCAAGGTTGGCTTGCAATTAATTTCATTGCTCAATTTGATTCCATTTCTTTTCTGAGAACATGACGCACAACGATGGCCTTTTCTGTTCATTGTCGACACTACAGGGGTATCTATTACTGCACTGGCTAGTAACATTTTAAAACCTCTTTAATTTAACAGATTTTGTTAGAATTAAACAACTACAGCTCCCTTGAGGCGTTGACGGTGCTTTTGTGGCTAAGGCTCATGGTGTTTTTGTTGGTAAACGCTAATAAAAGCTTTTGTTTTGTTAAAATGTTTCCCCTCAAGTTTTAAAATCCAGTATAGCAGTAAAAAGGGGTCTGCGGCTCTCTGTAGTGCCAGGCTGTGCCCCCTCTTCAGAACATGTCACTGGTGTCCATGTCATAGTTGTTTTTCCTCAAGTGTACGCTGTTCAAACTCTTTCAAGTCTTCCTAACCTGGAGAAATTATTTCTCTCTTAATTGCTTCCAGTGAGTGCAAATCAAAGCCAATTAAAGTGATGTTTGAACTTTGCTATAGAATAAATATAGCTTGGACTGCCCCAGCGGATTGCATTTCTTCCTTGTTTTTTTTTTTTTTTTAGCTTTGGCATCTTTCAAATCAAGACGGGCTTTGACTTTGTTGTCTGTGTGGGGAGCGGAGTTGTATCTCAGCCTGAGCCTGTCGTCGGTTTACGGAGCATATTGCCTCCCTGCTCACACAAGTGTTTATGTTTAATGTTCGGAATCAAAGCGGCAAGTGTGATAGCTTAGCTGAACATGGCAGAAAAGTATTGATTGAACCGCTGAGTCCTCTGAGGTTTTGATGAGCTAACATTTGCAGGAATCCATGACATCAGAGAGTAATCCTAATAGTTTGTTGTTTTTGTTTGCCAGAAATCCTGACACTCGCTTACTTATCTGATGCGGAACACTTTGAACTCCAGTTATCTGAGACTTTGACACAAGTCTCAAGTTTCATTAAGCCGCATGGGCAAGCTGACTAAGCCCTTACTAAACACGATGTGGCATCTCTGCTCTGAATATTAGACTTCACTGTCTGCCATGTCCTCTAGAACCGCTGTGTACATGTAGAACACCATCACTACCCATATAGACTGTCAAGTTCTTGCTGTTTGTAACAAGACTCCAGCCTTCTGCTCTGACATCCGACATCGAAAAAGTTAGTCTGTGAGGAGCATCATGTTAAACAAAGGCTTATGAAAATAAACATTGATATTTTCTTAGCTCAATATGTCTGGGTGAAGAGAGGATGATGTCATTGTTTTGTCAGTGACTTACCTGTCTGTCTAGATGGGTTGTTCCAGTAAATGATGTGACTATTTGTAACATATGGTCCTTGTCTGCAGCTATCAGGAGTTCCTTTCAGAGTCACATCTGCAGCAAATCATACACTGATGACTGATGACATCATGATGACCTATAATGCCTGTTCCCGATAGTGTTGAGTGAAATATCTCGGCCGGCTTGTCAGGGCCCAGACACACAGGCTCCCTGAGCTGATTATTAAGTGTCGTTCACAGACATTGTAGCAGAGTCGACTGAACACGTTCAGATTTCCTGGATTTTGCTTTAAACTGCTGATGCGTGTAAGATTATAGTGAAGTCAGACAATGACATTTAAGTACTTTTTCCACTCCGTTTATCAAAATGTTTTTGAGACATGACCTACCGACTGTGATAACAACAAAGAAAAAATGCCATCCTCGAAAAAGAACGAGATACAAGAAGGATACAAATATTGCAGAATTGTTAAGTTCATGGTATGTTTGTATTTGGCCAATTCTAGGACCAGTAGCTGTGTGATTTTTATAGTTCCTACTGGTGCTCTTCCATGAGGACATGTTTTCGTCCACATAACTGTCCTCTCCTGTGAAGACCTTGTACCTCTAACTTCCGCCTGGTTTCTGTTCCTGTGTTTTTTCTTTTTTCCAGCTGACCCCGGGCGGTAAGGCGGCTCAGGCTGGTGTCGGGGTAGGAGACTGGGTGGTGTCCATCAGTGACACTAATGCAGAAGACATGACCCATGTGGAGGCACAGAACAAGATCAGAGCAGCAACAGACTCCCTTACCCTCGCCCTCAGCAAGTAAGTCATATGGCAATGCGTTATGAAACGAAGAACTCCATGATCACACCCTCCATCTTATCTCGGTCAAACACATTGGCATAAAACACCACAATATGTGAACGTGAAAGAAGTGAAATACCATAATTTGCTTTGGTTGCGAAACACATTGGTATAAAATCACACACACTCAAGGTTTAGTTTTAGGTTTAGACTTTGACTTCATTTTACTCATAAAAGTCCCAACCATTGCTGTCAAAAATATTATTATAAAATGAATCCTGTTTGTCTCCGTTGTCTATAAGTAGTGAGCACGATATTTCAAAAACTGTTGAAATGTGAAGAAACCCGTATCTTTGCATAAAGGTGTGCACGATTCCACCCACATAGATCTCCAATTGTTTTAGACTGCTTTATTTTTTTATCACTCCCTCTATAAATTATGTCCAATCTTCACATAATTGGTTCTTTCCTGTTTTCCTACAACTGTTGATGCCAAAGTCTTGCTGGCATGGCCGAGCAGAAACAAACTCACTAAATGCGTTATGCAATTGCAAACTCATTCATAAGACAGGTGCAGAGCACTCCTGCAAAATATAATGCATTTTAGCTCCGAGATAATGAAGGTGGACAATTACACTTTGTACAAAACAAAAATTCCCAGGATTTAGGTATTTTATACAAAATTCGACTTTATCATCCATCAATATGTATGTTGATGTTGATTGAAACCTCTCAACATTATCAGCTACTAACAAGAGGATTGTGAGGTACATGCTCTGAATTCTTTCTAGTTTGGTATTGCATCAATATTCTGTCCTCAAAATACAAAAGAAGCACGATCAGGGGTCAGTATTCTGCACTTAGCAGCAGATATGCATCCCAAATGTTGTCAGGCGGATACACTGGCCTTTGTTTGGTAGGAGCCACAAGTACCTTACTTCATCCCTCAGTTCATAATGGATCTAGAGAAAGTCTTTCTTCAGATTAAAACACTTGGTTGTTAAGTGTGTGCCAGAAAACCTTCTTCTTTTTAATTTAGCTTGACTTATTTTAATTAGCACTGGATAACTAACAAAAAGGCAGCACTCATACCTGCTCACATAACTCCTGCCAGGAATTCCTTCCTGATGAAGTATCTCTGTAGAGTGCAGGCCAAATGTTCCATCAGAATCTTAATTATAAGAAGACTTCCCTCCCACAAAAGGCTGGAATGTAACCATGATGAGCTTTGCCGCTGTCACGAGACTACTTATGAGTATCCTAAAGTAAAGAGGTTGTGATCCCTGCTGTAACGCCGCTATTTTCACATCGAGTTCATTTAGTTGTTGCCTGCCAAGAGACTCGACTGTTGAGTTTGCTGAGAGTCAAAACAGCCACAGGTCATTTTATATGACCCTCCAGAAGAAAACAGCCAGTACATAAACTAACAGTTTGAGATGTGAGATCATGGGGTATACAGTATTTGCTGCACATTGTTCAACATATAATTGTCTCCTCTCACGTTCATAAAACATGGATTTCTCAGCACAGATCACTTTATCCAGTGGGTTTAAAAGTTAATGTGTTATATTTAAAATAGGTTTATTCGTGTGGTTGTTTTTTTTTTTTTTAAGGGGAAAGGACTACGAATACTGAGCACAGATATGATGTGTTCTGCCAAAGATTAAACTAGTTTATCACTTTAGTTTGAATAGAATAGCTTGAGAAAGGTGAAAAGTACGACTGTGTCTTCGGGCAATTGTAGGAAAAAATAATATTGCTGGTCGGGGGAGGATAGTAATATTTAGAGAGAGAGAACTTGACTTGACAAAAACTCTGATAGATAAATTAGGTGAAATTTACGAGATTATAAAGTCTGAATTTTGTTGCTCTCAAAGTATTGTCACTACAGTAAGGATTGCTTCTGAGTGAGGTAAAGGTCCTGAAAGATGCATACACGTCTCTTTCATATTAAAACGCACTGTGTACCAAAGTTACACATTGACACTTTCAAAGGACTGTACCCAACTGTGACTGTCGGTGTGAAGGGGAAATAACACAGAAAAGGTACATAACATAACTGCTTGTGTTGAACCACAGATTACGGTGAATTATGTCCTTAGAGTTAGCTGGTGAGAGGGACATCTTTAATACTCTGCTTAACCTGCTGCTCCTGCCACCCGGAGATAAGAACGAATGGATGGATGGAGAGTCCGTCACAACACAACATATTTTGCACTCTGCGGCTCACGTTGCCGCAGTGTTCAGGATAGGCATCTGTGGTGTGACGAGGTTGATCCAACCTTGCAAAGTGAAGCGCTACCGTAACAAACTCCCCCACTATTTGGCATTGACTTGGTTTTGTGTTCTCCCATCTTTACGATTTTTTTACCTTGTGAATTTATGATTTAATAATCTTGCAAATTTGATACTCCTTTGAGAATAAAGCGGCAAATTTATGGGAAAAAACGCAGAGGTTTTTTTCTCCGAAATGTATGACTTTAATCCCGGAAATTCTGATTTTATTTTTCTCGGAATAATGCAGGAAAGATGAATAAGAGAGGGAGAGGTGGTTGGAGGTAGAGCAACACAGAGATTGTTAAACTTGGGGGGATCAAAGTCAGATTTTGATTTGGGGCTTTGTAGAGTGTTACTACTACTGCAATCTTGTATGCAATATATAGTTTCATAAATATTGCAGCAGGTTATTATTATGCCCAAAGATAACGAGAGTTACTGTATCTGGTAGGGGTGTTTTTAAAAGGTTGCAGCTCTTTGCTATCAAAGAGCTGCAATTCCTGCATTTCATACAGCCAAGAAGACACACTGCTGATGTTGCATGTTTCTTTTTTTATTCCTGCAGAAAGACGTCACACAGAACAAACACTAAATGCCTTAAAAGGAGTGTGTGTGTGTGAAGGAGAGAGCGCAGTAGAGACATGGGTGGGGTTTTTCAGAGTTTAAAAGTAGAGGAGAATTAGAAAAGTGACCTCGTTGGCCTTTGTGGTGAGGGGATAAGTCAAAGAAAGTGACGCCACGCTCTCTGCAGAGGGATGGATCAGTCGTTATACTCGAGCAGGATGATGCGTCTGTCTAACAGACGTTCAGAACTCAAACTCAGACTTAGATAGTGTTATCTTAACAAGATGTTGTTAATCATCAAACATATTTTGAACCTGTGATGAGATGATTCTACTAGGCCTGCTCCCTTGCTGTTATGCCAAAACCTGAATGAGAATTATGTAAACTAATTTTGAATGACTTAGAACAAATCATCTTTTGTGTGTTATCATAGCAAACTTCATTACACTGAAAGCTTGCTGTAGTTATTTCTCTGCGGGTTAGAGATTTATTTTTATTCTTGTAAGAATTTCTCTTGTGAAGGAAGATGAAATTGAGGTGCTGAAGTGCGATATGTGTTGAGGGGTGTTGCATACCAAAAACCTGTAGCTTTGTGTGTGAAATATTGTTTAAAACGGGGCCGTGATGGCAGCAAATATTGTTTTTGCATTTTAAAACACAAGCCCATTTAATGAACTGTTCTCTCACAGGGACTGGTGTAATGCTTCGATAGGCCTGTGATAAGCCACAGGTTCACTTCACCATACTTTGTGCGGCATTCGAGGGTTTCCCTCCTCTATCGCTCATCTCCATGTGGAGGCCAGCTATTGTAAACATCTCGCATTCCTCCACTACCCATGACTCCCCGGGCTGCTCTCTTCATCTTGCCTTCTCCTATTATTGTATTGTAAGACAAATATTGTTTTCCTGAAGCACTTCCCAGAGAAGAGCTATTGTCAGTTTTATTTATTCGTGTCTTGGCTGCAATCCACAGTTTCTTTTATGTGGAGAGAGGAGGACAGCCGCACGGTGATGACATATGGTCTATTGTTTGGTTTAGTGCCTCATTTTGTTCAACACCAATGATCATTTGGTGTCATTTTTATGGGGAAGGTTGAGGCTTTATCCAGGGGCTTTTTATCGGAAGTGGAATCCAAAAAAATATGGGCAATAGATTTTCAGCTTCAAAGAAAGGAGATCATGTAGCAGCTACAGGGAACTCACAAGGTCCGTATCTCAATGTCGAGGATCGGCCGAGAGGTTTGTGGTTGGAGTTTTGTCGGTGATGTGTGCAAAGTTAATTACAGTATCATGGGAGATTTTGAAATGAAATGAGGCAGGAAATGAGCTCATAGTGTGCATATTTAGTTTCAGCACAGGTCAAATTTGGGCCAAGCAAAAAAAAAAAAACAGATTCCATGAAACGGTGACTTGATCATGTCCACATTTGTTCATTTAAGTCCAGTTTGCCAAAATGAATACAGTAAGTAGCGATTGTCAAAGACGGTCCTTATATCCCTGCTTTTAAGTGTGACTCATCAAATTGTGGGTTAAGGCGAGCTGAAGCGCTATGAACGTCACATTGATTTGTCTCCCAGAAGTGAGACACGCACAGACATGTCGGTATGCCTTCCCTTCGCTCCTCTCACTCTCCATCTACACAGCCCTGTTGTCATCCTGTCTTCAACCCGACTCTATCAGCGTTGAGCAGGCAGTGACGAGTGCTTATTCATTTCTCATTGTCGCAGGAAGCGCTGCCCATTGTTTTGTGTGACTGTAGCCCGAAAACAATGAGGGCTGGTTCATTCTTGCTTAACCCTGTGGGAGCTTTGTGTAGCATGCAAGCATTGGGCAGAGGATGGTAGTAGTTTATGTTTTAGTTATTTCAAGAGCCAGCAGCAATATAAAGCTAGGTGCCTATGTTTACTGTGTTAAGATATTTTAATGAACCGTCTCCTCCAGTCAGCAAAGGCACCGCAGCAATGTAAATCCTGGGATTAGAGTAAGGAAGCGCACTACATTGTGGCATGTGCAGCATTGTGAATCTGCAGACGGTTAAAGACGAGGTGAGATGTAGTGAGGTTTTGTTTTTTTGTACCACAGAGAAAAAAAACATTGTTTTTACAACCTGGTTCTTTTCTCGTATCATTTCTATTGCTTGTACCATCTTTGCAGTTTAGGTTAATTGTTGACATACTGTACGGGCGTAAGGGGAGTCCGTTTGAGACGGCGTTGCAGTGGGGTCCATGGGGCATCACAAGCAGGCATTGTAAGCAAACACGTCCAGTTTTTAACCCAATTATCCAAACCGCAGATATGAAAACAAAAGTGAACTTACAACCGAACTGTAAACATCCTGAATCCAACAGTAGGGATACTTCTTGGTTCAGTCATGTGTGCTCATGTAGTTTTATGATGCATTGCATAATTATTACGGGTATTGTGAGTGCGTTCTCTTTTATTCTTGCATCTGTGAGTGGTTTAGATAAGTGGGTTAAACTGGTCCTGTTTAAAACCCGTCTGATCACTTGTTTGCAATAAAACCGTCTCAAGCAGGGTTCCTGCAACTCCCTATTTAAGCAATTAAGCTTGTTGTTAGAATGTTGTCTTAACTAATGGGAAGGATGGCCAAAACTACAACGATAAGAGCCTTTCAGTTAAAAAAAAAAAAAAAAAAAAAATCAAATTGAAAACTAAAGTCACTCTCTAAGCTGCTTACAATGTTGTGTGAGTCCAGCAATTAGTCTTTGTGCAATATGAGGTGGATATTTGTATCTGTGTAATCAGACTCATTTATTATAGCCCAGGTTTTGTCATTGTAATTTAGATTTAGTAAAATGTGTAATACTAGTTTTGTTTCAAAAGTGTTGCAGTGCAAGTCGTCATAAGTAAATTGTTCAGGAGATTCAACATTGCCATTGTCTCAAACAAAACTTATCCTTTGACTGAAACATTGCAGACTTGTGTGATTTATTAAATAACAGTTTTCGTGTTTGAGTTTATTGTAAGTGTGTAGTAACTTTTGTCTCTTCTTTTCACAGAGCTTTCAAAGCGGGTGGAGAGCAGAAGGTAAGACTAAATCTGTCTGAAACATTGCGCTCACCTCTGCATGAACACTGGGATGCTTTGGCATGGTCTGCTACAGGACTACAGTGATATTGATTGAATTGGAAACTTCCTTTAATAATTGCTCACAATTGGCTTCAATAGTGTGTTATGTCACTTTGTGTTTAAATTCATCTGATTCACTGGAGTCACCTGTCGAGCTCTCACAGAGTCCGTGCACTGTGCATTAGCGAAGCATCACTGAGTCGCTAGATTAGTCGTTTGCTGGATGGAGTGTTGTGAATATTGCTTTTGGAGTTTTCTGTGGTTTATTTAGTGATGCCTTGCACAATCCCTGAAGCCAGTGTGTAATACTGATGCAAATAGTTTCACTATCAAATCTCTTAAGAGCTACTTGCCCAACTGATAACGGCGTGTATGGTACAATGATGTCATGAACTGCTTTGTGCTGCACGATATTTTTAGCAAGACCGCAGGAACAAAATACTCTTCACAAAGTCACTGCTCTATTTCAGTGGGTGTTCTTTTGCAGTCTGAGCATAATGCTCGGTGAGAAATCTCATTAGTGAGACGCGTCAGTCAAATATGACAATTTCTCACTTTGAGCATTTTCCTTTTACCAGCAGCAGCAGATTACTTTGGCCAGTCCGTGGCCGACTGCCAACATAAATAAAAATGTCTGTGTGCACACTTCTTAAGCACTTCTTCTGTGCACAGAGAAAAGCCTGCAGGCTTTGACAGAGCTGATCCTTCAGCCCCGGAGTAATAATTTGCAATATAAAAAATATTGGGCTGCGCTGGAAGCTTTCTTAATATAAACCGTAGGATTGTGCAACAGCAGAAGGACCTTTTTTCATTGTGTGTCAAAAATGTCTAACCGCATGTTGTTTGCTGTGCTGCATTGTCTCCCTCTCCCACGCCCTCGTAGGACTCACTCGCGCCGGCTTCTGTGCAGCCAAAGTACTCCTTTGCCCCCAGCACAACCATTAACAAGATGGCGAGGCCATTTTCAGCAGGTGGTGGTAGTGCCAACTCAGGACCTGCTATTAAACCTGTGGCCTACTCTCCTAAACTTAACACCCAAAGCTCACAGGGCCGTGCCAGTATGCAGCAGCCACAGAATGGGTAGGTGGATAAATAAACACTATTCCCTTCGGAACCACAATGTGCCTAATGTGGTTTTAATGGTATTTCTGATTTCTCATTATTCTGGTTTTTACGCTAAGGAGAAAATAACTCCTTCAGGAATTGCAAACGACAGTATGTTAACAATTTACTTAAGTCTATTGCCAAATTTATGTCAGATTTTAAGGTGCATTCCAGAAAACATAAACAGAATGCTGACTCACTGCTGAGATCTGCTTAATTATTCCACTTTCTGCCAATAATGTGACAAACAAGACACCAAGCATATGATGACTTGTGTATAAACGTATGCGGTTGTTTAAGACACCAGCAGTAATAAGCTGCCACTATAGATTGTATCATAGATGGACTCGGGCCATAGAATGACTTGGGGGGGAAGAAAGGGAGGAGGTTGTCAGCTCTTGTCAAAACAAACCTTAATGATCCTGTTGGCCTTTATCGTACAGCTGAAAGCAAACGCTTCGTTAGCATAGCAGGGGATATTTAGCTGACATTTGCAATTCAAGCTGGTTCCTTCAGCTGAAAGGAATTCATCGGTTGACAAAACCTGTTTTACAGAGATTAGTGAAGGATGTGTCAATATAATCAGTCACAGTTTTATGGCCTTTTAAAATCAATTTTATTTTTTCTCTGGCTCTTTTTTCCTCTTTGGCCGCTGTAGAAGTTATGATCTATTTTTGTACTATTGATTTTTCTCCATCTTTTCCTTTTGTTCCCGTCGTCCTCACTATATGTGAGAGGGATAGACAAATACTAAAAAGTAAGACTTTTTAAACTTTTGAGGAATGTATAATTTCTTGCAAATCGATCCACCTTTTCAAACTGATCTGCTATTTCAACAGATGAGTTATTGATCGACTGTGATTGTTACTTGTATCTTAGTTCCACGGTCAGTAGGATGTTGAAAACAAATATAATTAATTTTCAAGTGCAGTATTCCTCAGCCATTAGAAGCTGTGTTGTTTGTAAAACATTGCGTTAGTCAGAAGTCATACCTCCTGATAATACATTTGATTACATAGCTCATAATTTACTGGTGATGTCGGTGTCAACTTCCTCTTTGGAATCATTTTTTTCTATGATTCTCTGGATTTACTGAAGTTATCGGGTCATACAGCTAGTCATTTGTCACATCACAGTAGTAATGATGGGATGTCTTGATCATGGTGCATCTTGTTTTTTTATGAAACACATTTTATGGGCCACGTAAAAGCTGCTCAGCCAACTCTTGAAGTGGAGCCTTCTCGCATGTTGTCCCTCCAGTAAAAGTTTGATCGGTTGTGTTGGAAAAGTGAATCTTCAGTCTCTCCTTGAAAACTTTATTGATCAATTTGGTGGTAAATTATTGAAAAGAACAGTAACTTTTCAGGTTTCAGAGCTGTAATGCAGCTATCATCTCTGCTGTGTACTAAAAATGAAGTTACTGCTCCAGTGACCAAACTCTTGCTTCTATAATTACACAAAATAAATGTCAGAATTTGACCAGTTTTCAGATTTTACAAGGATTCCAGGAATGGACCAAATCTCATTTTAGATGTTCCAGAAGGCAGTGTGGCGTGAGATGGTCTTTGAGGACAGGACAGTCTGGTTCCTGTGATTTGGATCATGGTAGTCGTAGCGTGATCCGACTGCAGCCATTGGTGAGATGTGGCCCGTCGGCTGTATTTAGCCTGACTCATAAATTCTGCTGAGTTCTCATCAGCTTTTACTGCCCCGGTGCTCGATAATTTAAGCAGCCACACTTGCTTGCTGTCCAGAGCTTCTCACATTTTTGTGAAGTTTCTCTGTAGACGGCCTAAACCCATTCCTCCGGCCACTTTTGAGAAGATTAGAGCTTAATTATAACTGTCGGCCCTCTTCCGATGAAGACATTGTTGGATTTCTCCAGACAGTAAACAGTCCGACGCAAACGGCATAATGTCTAATGTGTCTCGGCCTGTCGCATTCAAACAGGTTTTGTGTGATGATGTTTGTACAGAGCTTACCCTGACATCAGGAAGCGTCACTGCTGTGGCATGTTGATGGAGTTCAGAGCACAAGAGAAATTAGATGGACTTCAATGGCACATGAATCGGGCGAAGGGTTTTTGTTCTTTTCTTTTCTTCTTTGGGCAAATGCTACATCCATTTACATAACTCTGTAACGCATTTGTGCACATGGGTGAGATGTTTGGCAAAGGTTTGGTGCCAGCCATTTCGGGTCAGGGGGACAAACAATGCTGTCTTTCTCTCTGAGCTTGTTGACAATAGCTGCATGTCTTGTGGCATCTCTTGCACGTTTTTTTTTTTTTTTCTTTTGCATCCTGCATTTTTGGTCTTCTGTTGTGGACAACCCATGACATATACAGTATCGACATGTTCTGGTTTTTCTTCAGTTTAAGCTGAACTCTGATCTTCTGATTTTCTGTTTTCCTCTTTTCTTCAAACGCTACAGATGGAAGCTCTTGACAAGTTAGTATATTTCTATTTTCATGAACAGTCCAGACAAAATGTTTGCTTGTTTGCCTTTTTTAAATTGCCATTTACACTCGCACACAATAGTTCCACTCCTTTTTGTCTTGTGACCTCTCTTAGTGTGCTTGCAACCCTTCTCTGGTTGCATACGTTTACTGGTAGTGAACCTTTATGATGTATGTATGTACTCTATCTATCTATCTATCTATCTATCTATCTATCTATCTATCTATCTTAATTTAAAATCATCCAATAATTTACAAGAAAAAGGCAAAGATTAGAGGAGTAAGTCACACTGAAAACAAAACTATAAACTTCACAATGTCTAAAAGCTCTTAACTTGTCAAAATCTCTATTTATGTTAATGTCTCCTATCGTCTGTCTCCCCTCTGGCATCTTTATACAATCTATTTCAACTTTGGTCTGTTCTACAGGGGTGAAGCGACTTACTATGGTGATGTGTGCGAAGAGTACAAGTAAGGGGCAGCTGCATGCTGGCTGGCTTGTCAGCTTATTAGGTTATTATGGCCAGGCTAGATATGACAAGAGAGGAGTGTTGTTGCTCTTCCGTAGATTCACAGATACGGTTTACAGAATAGAGATGCTAAAGGACAAAGCTAGTTTTATTGGTAACCATTCATCTTCATCCTCTACTGGCTTTATGATAAATGCATGCTGCAGTTGACCGGCAACCCTGCTGAAACGTTGGAAATGGAAAGCATCTTTTGTTCTGCTTCTTGA
>NW_022280049.1:3147498-3154323 GCF_004355925.1 Anarrhichthys ocellatus | reverse complement strand
GTGTGCCCATGAGTAATCTAAGTAATGGATGTCCATTAGCTCGCTTATTGCGTGACCGTGATGCTGAGCATTAAGTATTGCATGATCTATGCAGGATGTCCTCTATTTTCAATGTCGTCTTGATTAGCCGGGTTGGTGTGAGTGGGTAGTCCCTCGTTGGGCTTGTGTTAACCGCGCCTGCTGTGTGCTGCTGCTGGGTGTGTGTGCAGGCACGGCCTCAGGGTGGAGAACTTGGCCTGTTTTATCCCCAACGACCGCAGCAAGGAGAGGCTGATCCAGGACACTGAGGACTGGCAGCCCCGCACCGGCACCACCCAGTCCCGCTCCTTCCGCATCCTGGCCCAGCTCACAGGCACCGACTTCAGTAAGTCGGGGACCAGACCTGGCGTACTCGGCAGAGTGAGACAACAGAGAGTGATGGGTTAGGGGTGGGCGTCTCTGGTAGTCGAGATAAGGTGTAGGTGAAGGCCTGTGACTGAGCAGTTGATCTAATGTGATCCGATCATAGCGACTATCGGTGAGAGTGGCAGCAGAGTGGGAGATACAGGAAAGGTGGATATCAGGGGGTGTTCATTTTTTATTTTTCTTTGCCGTGGAGAGGGGCCTCAACTGTCAGGCGGCTGCTGTCTTCAGTGACACAGATTTGCTCATGACTGTAACCGGTCTGAGGAACAGATGTACAGGTTTATTACTACAGAGGCTGTGTAAGAACCGCACGTGGTCAGCTGTTTGTCTTTGAAAAGCACTTTCTTTAACAGAAGGGCATGCTAATGTGTGTCTCTCCTGGATCTCTCAGTGCAGGACCCAGATGATGAAATCATGAAGAGGTCCAGGTAAAATCTCGCGTTTCATTGATTTGAACACGTCTCCAGTGTTTGTGCATTTGTGTGTGGAAGGCTTCAGTTTGGCAACTATTTCAGAAATTCAAGGTTTAAACCCACCTTTATTTGAATTGTGCTTCTTCTGGCATGTTGTGGTGTGATTTGTACATCCTTTTGATTATTTTATTATTATTGATTCATAGCATCATTATATTTTAAGAAATTGAACATTGGGTAAATAAAATAATTGTTTTCTTGCCGTGGAATAGCTGGGAAGACTGATATTTCCCCCCCCCCCCCGTCTGTATCCCAGCTCATAAGCCAACCGCCAATTAGCTTAGCATAAAGACTGGAAACGGCTAATCTGTCTCTGTTCAAAGGTAACAAACTGACCACCACCCATTGACTATTCCTCAGCCGAGCGCATTAACTTCTGGGAGTCTCGTCATTACCACGAGGTTGCGAGGCCCCCAGCATAGACTCTGGGAAGTGACTGGTTAAGATGCAGCACGACACACAATGCCCCTTGAAACCACATTGTGTTGTTTGTGCTTTTAGTATGTTTTAAATAAACGGGATGAAACGTGTTCATTAATGAGCTTCATGCTGGGAGGTGGATTTTGTTACCTTCCGACTGAGCCAGGCTCGCTGTTTGCTTCTGTTTGCAGACTCTGTGCCACGCTCAGCACTTGGCTACTGTCTGTATTTAACAAACAGAAGAGTCAATCTTCTCATTTAACTCTTGGCAAAGAAAGTGGATAAGCATGTCTCCCAAAATATGAAAATATTCTTTCACTTTCACAATATTTGCCTTCCAGACCTATCATCATATCCTTGTTCCGTCTTTGGTGTTTCACCTGTTTTTATTTCTCTGCTACTTTTTCCACCTTTTTGTGCACTTTACTCCACTTTCTGCTCTCTCATGCTCTTATTTGTGTTTATTCTCTCCCCTACCATCCATTTCCTTCCTGCCTATCTCTGTTTTCATGTCTCTGTTGTTGTCGGTCAGGGAAAAGTTCCTCACTGAGATTCAGAGTCCCCGCTATGCCCGTCTGAGGGATTGGCACCACGACAGGTCTGCTCGCGCCCTCAATATCAAATCCTGAGCGACATCGTAGACGCCATGGGATGCAGAGCCCAGCCGGAGCCTGCTAGCGATAGCCACACCGCAACGACTACGTGACAATGACGCCGAAGATAGCTGACCGTCCAATGGCAGTTAACAAATTCACCTTTCAGATACAGATGAGGTGAAAAAGAAGTTTGGGGGGAAAAAAAAGAAAAGCAAACTAAAAATAGAAGAAATGTAGCCTAGATGACAAAGCCCAAAGTGGAACCTTGCATACTGAGCCTAAGTGTAAGATCTCCCTCTGAATCTCTGTCTTGATGATTGTTGACAACACTGTGGACCATTGTGTCTGTGGCCCTGTTTTACATTTCACACTGCATTACTTGGGAGTTAAGCGGTGGGAAGGGGGGTCTCAGCAGTGGGAAGCGCCTTTCTGTTCGTTTTTCTTCTTTGATTGTGAAGTTCAGACCCTCCTTTGATCTCTCTCGCTCTCTCTTTCTCTCGCTCTCTCTCTCACTTTCTCTGCCTGTTTCTATTTATTGAGTTCTTCATCCTCTAGAGTTTTCATTTGTGATCCCCTCATCTCGTAGGCTTCTCCAAACATTAAGAAATAAAAGGAACATAAATCTGTACTTTTGTTTTTTCTGCTGTCATCAAAAACATAAAACATCTGGAAAAAAAGCAACTCTTGCTTCTCTGTCCTTTCTTCTGTGTTTCTTTTTGTTTATTCAGTATTCCACCTTAAAAGGATGAATTCTCTTTCTTAAGCTGAGTTGCAACAGTTTCTTTATTTACCTCGTGTACTGAACAGAAACGATTGTGGAGAAGGTTTCCTCAGTTTTCGTGCCAATCTGAAGACACGATGTGCCTTCTCTAAGACCAAGGTTCAAGGTTTACTTTAATCGTTGTGCAGTCAGGCATAAACACAACAAAGGGGCATAAATGCATGAAGTAATGCAAAATCATAAAGTGCAGAGGTGCACAGTGAGGAATTATAGCCTTTAGTCTTGGCTAAAAGGCTCAAAGAGTATTTAATACCTAATAAAAAGACCAACATTATCATAGTTCAGCCGCAGTACAAGGGCCTTTATCAGAGAGAGAAGAGCTTCGAAGTCTGGTTAATACATGGCGCCTAACCATTGAAAACACTTCTCATTTTACATCAGTTTTAATTAAAAAGACAACTGGAAACTGTTTGAAAGCCTTGTCCATGGACAAGGTACAAAATGTACATTTGCTTTCAGGTGGCCATGAGGAAAATATGGGATGGTTGAGATGAAGCTGCCGAATGTTTTGTGATTGAGAAGTGCTCTCCATTAATATATTGTTGAAGGAATAATGAATTGGGTTGCTATTTTAAAGAAATAAGTAAGGAAATGACAATTTCACATACAGAAAAGGTTCAGCTTTACTTGTGTTGTTGGTAAGGAAATCTTAGTAGTATTACCAAATATACAATTATTAAAGAACTGATTATATACCGTGACTATAACTAAACTAGTTGAAATCATTACCAATAATTGTATTGAAACACTTGATGTCAAATTAGGAGAAGTCATCAATCAAAACTGTGTGGACACATTTCAGCGGATAACGATAACAAGTCAGTGGAAAAACCAATAATGTCTTATAGTTGAAGTGAAAAATATTACGTTTGACATGCAGCGTGTAGTGAAAAACAACTCCAACCTCTACATTAATTGCAAAATTGTAGTTTTCTTGACATGCCCTGCCCTGTATATAATAAGGAACAAGAGCTTGTTGCATACACTAAAAGCAGCCTGTAGAAAAGCATTGCCTCTCTCTGCCCTCTCAGACTTGTGCCGCCATGTTTCACATTTTGTCAGTTGTCAACATTCAGGTTTTTTGCAGAGCTGCATCACATTTACCTCCACACTATGGAGGTTGACGTGTGTCGGTGGCTTCTTCCGCCATCTAAAATCAAAACCTCCTCCTTTCTCTGCCGGATGTTGAGCTGCCAACAATTTCCTACTTTGCTTTTTGCTCAGGTCGATGCATCCCACAGGAGCAGAAGCCAAAAAAAAAAAAAAAACCCCAGGTGTATCTCAAGCAAACGGGAAATGTCAAGGAAATGTTCCGTAGGAATATTGGGGCGCTGCTCTGCAGAATGTCCAAAACTCTGTCAAAGGCAAAGAAAAACCTCCTGTCTGCACAGTCTGTGATGCGGGAATTGTGCACCTGCATAATGCTGAGCAGGAGGGGGAGGAGGAGGATGTTGAAACGGTGCAAATGTCAAGAAAACATGATCCAGGCTGCTCCAGGTGGGAATAAGCTGCTGTAGAGGATGTACTCCAATTTGCACCTGCAACCTTCACTAGAGTGAGGTGCAGCCAAACAAACCTCTCAAAGGTGTTTGAGGAGTCGGTGCCACTGGTCTGTTGTCATGTAGGCCAGCGCTGTAAGGGAGCGTAGAGGCCAGGATGTTGTTTGCGGGGGTCCCAGAAGGCAGGCTTGCTAGTGTGTGGGGTGAAAGGTGGCTGACCCAGGGTCTGTGTGTTAAACCAGGTTTGTTCTGTCCTTTTTGTTTAACCCAACTGCCGGATATCTTTCTCATCCAGCCTCCTCGCTTCCTTTTTTTTTTACTCTGTTTTGCTGTAGTTTCTTTCCGAAAATCTCACCGTCCTTAATTCAGAAAGATTTAACTTCCTGGCTGGCACCAGCCCTGCAAGCCATCTTCTTGCTATTGCAAAGGGATTCAATGTCCTTTTTATTACTCAGAGTACGCTGTTGGAAAATAGCGTACTGTCTTTGTTCGTCTTCTTGCTGAATAGCTCCCAGCTCTGTCTGTAACTTCTCCTGCCTCTGTAGCTTCTTATGTTTATGTAGTTGTGTGGCTACATAAGAAGTGGAATTGATGGGCAACTTTAACCTGGTACAGGCGGCGCAAGGCTGTTGAAGGGTAATTCATTTCAGATTTTCTTCTTTTTCTTTGCAAATGAGAAATGATTTCATCATGTTTCATTAGTGTATTGTAGCTTGCACAGTTGCTGATGTAAACACGATGGATGCCCTAGGCAGTGTTATATTTTTTCCCAAGATGAGACGTCTCCAGAACGCACTCTTGGCTCAGAAGTTGTTTTTTTTTTTTTTTTTTTTTTCTTCTCAGTCATGGTTTGAAGATTTTCTGAATATAGTGACGCTTGCTGCGGGTAACGGAACTTTGAAATGAGGAAACAAACTCTTTATTTCAACACTTCTGCACATGCAGGCTCGGAGCGAAACTCGTCTGCATCCAAATCTGTCAGCAGAGCGTGTCTGAGTTTGTCGTTCTCCAACTTCGCCCGTGAGTGACGTCAATCAATCCGAGACGTTCATGTTTCTGGTTGCTCTCATTAGAGTAGCAGCTCTTCAACCATTTGTTAATGCCTTCACCGACTGCGCACCGTGGCATCTGTTGTTGCGCCATTGATCATTTAAATTGCGTGATTGATTAAGTCTCACAAAGGCTGGTGTTTATCGTGTACAATGGCCCGCAAATCAATTCCAATTCTATTCGTGTATTTTAACGTTCACCTGAATCGGCGACACTCAACCGGCCGCAACAGGTGAGAAGCCCATGGTAATCCTGTCCATACCGATTCATATTAATCATGATGCTTATTATCAATCACACACCAGGTCATTTGTGGTACAACGTAATGGAGACAGCGATGGCTGCTGATATCCAAACATGATATTCATTGAGTAGTAACCATGGTTGCTGAGGTGTGTGTGTGTGTGTGTGTGTGTGTGTGTGTGTGCGTGTGTGTGTGTGTGTGTGCGTGTGCTTTCTCTAATTAGTCATTTCCTCTTCACAGCTTTGAGCCAACTCCCTCACCTGCCAAGGCCCAGGCAGCAGATAAACCAGATGGTGAGTTTCTGCTCCTGCTGATGCGTATATGAAGAACCGCAGCAGCATCCAGTAGAGGTTGTGCTAATAGATTCTTATTAAGTGTCAATACATGAACATCAGCAGCGACAACGTTGACACACAAATCTGTTACAATGTACATCTGGAGGGAGCGTGTATATTACATAAAAGTGTCCCCATTGTGCAATAATTCAAAGTCACAGCCAAGTGTTTTGCTGTAACTCCAAAACAAATGTCCTTGTTTTGTTTCCCCCTGGCCCAGGCTCCAAGACTGCAGCAGCAGCGGGCAGTTCAGGTCCCTCCGCTCGACCACCGTGGGTCACTGACCCTAATTTCGCCGACCGCTTTCGGCCAGACAAGACCAGCACAGTCGTGACTCAGCACCAGCAGCCGGTCCAGCCGACACCTATGCAGAACCGCAGCTCCATACTGCAGGCTGCGCAGCACGCAGCCGAAGATAGCGGGAGCACCCCGGTATGTGGCGCCTGCAACAAAATCATAAGGTGAGACCGCACCACCACATCAATGGTGACAGTTTGATTCATTTTGGCAGATTAAAACGCTCTCGATGTTTGCCCTTTTCAAAGTCTTTTTAGAGAAATGACACATCCTTTAACGCCGTTAATATACGCAGTGACAGATTGTATGTCTGCGGCAAATTTAGTCAGTCAGCATAATTAACACAGTTTGGAGACGCTTTTTTTATCACTGGAGACGAGCATTATGCTGATTTTGAAATAATTTAAATCTCATTTCACACACATTTCACAGATAAACCTTCGTTATTATTCTGGTCACTATTGCAAGCAAACAGAACAACTGTTTCTCAACAAGTGCAGGTACAAAGTTCCCAGAAGAACTAAAAAAACATGTCTCCTGTTTGTGGTCACCGCTCACAAAGGGACCAGTTAGCTTTTGCTGCGTGTTTGTCAGACATGTGCTGACATTTCCTTTGGAGCTGTCCTTGTTTTCCCTGTTTCGGTGGAAAGTGATGTTGCAGATTTCAATAATGCCTCTTGTGTGTGTGTGTGTGTGTGTGTGTGTGTGTGTGTGTGTGTGTGTGT
>NW_022280049.1:3124145-3147488 GCF_004355925.1 Anarrhichthys ocellatus | reverse complement strand
TGTGTGTGTGTGTGTGTGTGTGTGTGTGTGTGTGTGTGTGTGTGTGTTTTCCAGGGGTCGGTATCTGGTCGCGCTGGGGCGTTCTTGGCACCCGGAGGAGTTTACATGTTCACAGTGTAAGGCGGTCCTGGATGAGGGGGGCTTCTTCGAGGAGAGAGGGTCCGTCTACTGCACCAAGTGCCACGATAACCGATACGCTCCCAACTGCGCAAAGTGCAAAAAGAAGATCACAGGGGTAAGAACTGCACTACTGTGTTCAGCAAAACACAAACCAGAAACATGGAAATATTTTGCATTTGAAAAGAGCTGCTGCTTCACAGGGTTGGTAGTCTGTGATTTCTTTGTACAAGAAAATCTGGATCTGGTCTCCGCTGTACTCCAGCACCACTATAATAACCCGTTCTCCCTTCATCAGGAAATCATGCATGCCCTGAAGATGACCTACCATGTTCAGTGTTTCAAGTGTGCAGCCTGCAAGACTGCAATCAGGAACCAAGCCTTTTACATGGAGGAGGGCGAACCCTACTGTGAGAAAGGTAAGAGATTGAACTGCTCTGTCCTTTCTCTCAAGGACAGTGTCTTTCTCTCATTCAGACTTTATAGTACAACATTCTCCGTCACACATTCTAGAGGCTTCATGAAAGAGATGAAGGAATCTCCGTAGTGAAAACTCCTCTGCTGGAAACAAAGGGAAACGTCCTATTAATGTGGTTTCTAGAGGAAGAATGTAAGAAAACCGCAGCAGTAACCGCAATGGCTGAACAAACCGTGACACCCACAGAAACTCCAGGTTTAACATAAAACTCTCAACCTGAATTAAAGGCAACGCTGTAGCAGGAACACATGAAACACTGGCAAAGGTAAACAAGAAAAAGCATGCTGAAGATCCTCACTGTGCAGATTGATTAGTTTCAGCGCCAGCTGAGAATATCTCAACACATGTAAGACCCCCCCGTAAGTTAACACATGGATCAAGCCTTTCATGTTTATCCTAAATCTGCACTGGGCTCTAAGTGCATGAATGAACGGAGTGAGAACTGACACCCCGCCATGCAGCATTAAGTCTGTGATCGAGCTTATTTGATCAAAGATGTCGTATCCTTTTACTTTAAATGGATGCTGTTGCTAAGAACAGTGTCGTTCAGGCTACGTGACAGCAGCTGGGGTACAAAAGCAGTGAGATGCAGCCAGTCGTTGATTCAGCGGTCTAGCTGTGTGCATTTTCTGATATAGTTGTTTTCTTTTTGAATAAAAAATAGCTCACTGCCTCCAGTTTTCTTAATTTCCATATATATTATCAATATATTTGTAAAACATTGCATTGTTGTACTGTCACTGTGGGGTTTGGTGTGGGCCTACATCATGAATCTTTTGGCACAAACCACAGTTAATCATAAAGTGTGATGTTTTCATCTGCTGTAATCTATTTAGCTCCAGTTTACTTCATACATTTCTCTCTTGAACTTTATGAATGGCGTGTGTGCTCTTCTATTATGCTGCAAATGATTTAGCTAGGCCGGCGTGCTTCTCTCTCTCTCACCGCTGAGGCTCTGACGTGGATCGCTGGTTTATCAGAGGCGAAGCCAGAACCCGAGTACTCGTACTCTGAATAATGCCTTTAGCTCTGATAAACATTCTGCTGCCTCAGCATCTTTCAGGGACCGTGCCGCTCTCACTCTCGAGCAGCATTATAACATGACACAAGTATCTGGAGCAATTTCCCCTCATCGTAATCCCTCCCTTAAACTGTGGAGAGGCACTGATGTACGGTCGGTGGACAAAATACCGCAAACGCGGAGTATCAAATGAGGAGAGGAGCCAACACGTTGCTTCAAAACAGCTTCATCCATCACTTTTGCTGTCGTTCAAGTCCTCCTGTGTGTGTGTGTGTGTGTGTGTGTGTGTGTGTGCGCGTGTGTGTGTGTGTGTGTGTGTGTGTGGAGGGATATTACTCCCCTTCAAGAGCAAAATCCTTCAGTTCTGTTTAACCGATGAAAGAGAGATGGGAACCTATTTCACACTCTGTGCTCCAGAACACCCTACAAAGGTTAAGTGTTCACATAAGGTGATTGTGGAGGCCATGCCAGATGCTTGACCTGATCTCCAGGATGTTACAAGCCCTTTTTAATTAATTACATTCTGATCGATGTCCATCATATCACCTTCTCTCCTCCCCGCCCCTTTCTCACTCCAGACTATGAGAAGATGTTTGGAACCAAATGCCATGGCTGTGACTTTAAGATTGATGCCGGGGATCGGTTCCTGGAGGCCTTGGGCTACAGCTGGCATGATTCGTGCTTCGTCTGTGCTGTAAGTCATTTTGATTGATATGGCTCCCTGTGGGGCCCTCTTTGCCCCATCTATTCTGGCCACCTGAAAAATCTGCCTCCCATCTCTGGACCTCAAGCTTTCCCCCCCACTCTTGCTCTCTCTCTCTCGCTCTCTCTCTCTCTCTCTCTCTCTCTCTCTCTCTTTCGCCCTGTCACCTGCAGTCTATCACACTCTCCATCTCATTCTGTGAAGAAAACCGAAATTAGATGCAGTCAAGTAAAGAATATGTACCTGCTGTCCGGCCAGTCAAAAACAGTGTAAATTCACATTGGTAATGTTGAGGTCTGATATCGACTCTGCCCTTCTCTCCCAATCTGTCTCTGTCTGTCTCCTTTCATCTCTAAAGCTCTGTCAAATCAACCTGGAGGGGAAGACGTTCTACTCGAAGAAGGATAAGCCCCTGTGCAAAGGCCATGCCTTTGCTCCGGTTTGAGGGAGAGCGAGCTTCATCTTCAGAGGACGAAACGCTTCTCTCTCTCTCCCTCCTCTTTGCCCCACTCCGCCCTCCGGCGCACTCGTACACATTCTACTTCCCTTCATTCCAACCACACACACCTAGTCGCACTCGGTCTTTCTTCTTTCCTGCAGACTTTGTTTCAATATTTGAGGCTTACGTTTAGCTTCACATGCTGTTACTTTACTTTCGGACACACACATGTTGCTGCCTGTAATACCAAATGCCGTGTTGTATAACTGGAAGTAGTTAAGGAATTGTTTCATGTCATCACTAACCTATTGACTATATGTCCTTTGTTTTTAGAGCAGACATTAAAAAGTGCAGCTGCAGTTAATCTAGATTTAATTGTAGTTGCAACTCTACTAATCTCATCCTTCAATCTGAAGTGAGATTAAGTCGGTATCTTGCAAGGTGAAGGAGTCATTTAGCTTTTAATAATCCTACATATTGCAGTAATGATCTGCCTCTGCTCTCGTACTAAGTGTAGGGAAGTGGTTGCCCCATTCAGGACCCTGGCTGACTCACTTACTGCAGTGGCTATTAACATAATGGGGGTCCAGTCAAGCACAGAAGGGGTGTCCTATTTCTGCTCGACTGGAACTCTGCACACCGCTCCACAGAAGCACTAACTGCAGAATGTGCTGCGATTTGCCAGAGCAAAAGACAGAAGTAAAGTAGTTAATAACTGTAATTTTGAGCCACGAATAATCCTCAATTGCTCCAATTTTAATAGCCACACATGTGGGTGACAAAAAGAAAGAAACAGACTTGTTTTAAATGTTTCCCTCCCTCCCAGTCTTTTTGGAATTATCATTTGTTGGACATTTCATTGTAAGAAAAAAATAAAACATAAAGATGATTTCCCCCCCATGTTACAGTGATATTGGGATTATTCCTTAGAGTACTTTCTATTCATGGTCAAATTAGTATTTATATTGCTTCAGAATGGGCCTGTAAGTGTTGTTTTTTTATAGCTGTTGGACGTTTCAAATATAATAATGTAATGGTGCCGAGCGCTGGAGCAGAACACCAGGCTGAGCACATCTGTAAGGTTTTCTGTTGACTGATGTTTTTGCTGTCTTTGCTCTCACCAACACCTGCTCCCCAACAAGAGGACAATGGACTGTTTTTGCTCTGCTTCGTTGGAGCTTCGTTCCTTATAAATGTTTTACTTTACACGAACAGCTGTTGTAACAAAGTCCCCGGTGAATTCCTACAATGTTCTCTAAGTAGAAATAAATAATTTTACAATACTCATTTAGTCATTAAAGTCTGAATTAAGTATTCCTTTATTCAGAATGTGATTAAGAGTATTTTCCAACATGTCAAAGTATTTCTTTAAACGGAGCATCTTCTAGTCAAAGGGATGTTGAGTCTTTAAAGCGTGACAATATGAAACAAACGGGAGATCTATAACATGTAGAAGTACATATATGGTCCTTTTAAAAAATAAATAAATAAATTTAATCAGCAACGCCGGTTAATGTTTCAAGTGAGAGATCCAGTCCTTGAATTAACAATATATAATTTATTTACAACAATTTCAGATAGAATTACTATACATACCTTTCTGAAATGTCATAGATAGATATATATACATAAGGCCAAGTAAATACTTGAAAGCACTTAGAAACGAATTTCCAAAATTCTACCCACAAATCCATATCATTGTCCAAAAAGTACAGAAAATCTTCGTTAGCGGAAGTTTTCCATTGCCACAAAAGTTTTGACAACAATTTACATTGACGATAAGGAACACAAAAGGTAAAAAAACCAACAATAAAACAAAGGGATTATACAATTGCATAAGCGCTGTGGCATGTAATAAATACAGCATTTTTGACTTGCAGAAAGGCAAGAAACATTGAACCAAGGAACTAAATACAAAAACCATTCACAAGTACAGAAGTCTATTCTTGTGACAGGGAGGTATGCACACACCCAGTCTCACTCGCGCACACACACGTACACACGTCCTTGACACTGAATAGTAATGAGTGACACAAAACGTACAGTTTGTGAGATGAAACAATTTCCCCCATAACCTATAAACCCTTGAACGAAGCGTGTGTGTGTGTGTGTTACTGACACAAGTCTTACACAACTATCAGGCCCAGACTTCATCATGAAGGAACTGTATTCATCACAGACACAGTAATCGCAGATTTGTTGGACAAGTTATATGTGAAGACAGATGCTGAACATCATGGCGGCTGGTGAATTACATTACTGAAAAGTGCTCCGACAACATCCAAGACGATGACGAGGGGGGGGGGCTGATAAAATGTCACACACACACACACAGTCTGACTGTACAACTGCCATGGCTCATCTAAACGTGCTGCGTCAGCACAGGCTCGTCGGTGTCCGAGAACTGAGGTCCTCTTTCCCCACCTGGCCTCCACACAGTCCCAGTGTAGTGACTCACTAAGCATTAGTGACTATTTCCACCTTATATTTAAATGATGCTTACACGTAGAGAAATAATCAGGTAGACATATGCAGAGTAAGGACGAACAAAATATGTATAGAAACTTCCTGTAAAACAGTCTCTAAACCCTTAACACTGCAAAACGTCGTCACTGCTAGATCGCCAAAGAACAGTATATAGGCAAACACGTCACGGGTTAGACTTGACAAATGCTGCGCCAGTTAAGTGTCTTTTTTTGGCTTCATATTAAAATATAATTTACATTTCTTTACAAAGTGATAAACCGACACGTATTACTGCTTGAACAAACGGCGTTAACTTGCCTCAAAGACAAAAGTGAGGAAATGAGATAAAGAAATGATTTGGACCTTTAAGTCCGCAGTTTAGAAGAGACAGCAACTCTGACTTATTCTATTCTACCCGCAAGTAAAACGACGCTGAAAGGATATTCAATGGATACAATGCGAGTATGAAGTAGCCTCAAATGATATTCATAGAACTTTGGTTACCAATTCTGCTCATATACAGTATGCAAAGTGACGGCACACGTCTGGTATAGAAAAAGTATTTACACGTGACGATGATCCATTTCAAGATGAAAAGATTGATTTAAGGTGATATCGCCATTTTGTCCTAAAGGGGCTTGATCCCAGGGATGTTTAAAGTGAATAAAAAAGGTATTTTATCTCATGGCATCTCTGCATCAAATCGTACAGGGCTTGTAAAAACGTGTTGGTTCAAGAGGAGGCCTGTTCAATAGGATGAGAGAGAGCCAACTGGTGCTGAAATGCCACACGAGAACAAAGAACTTCCAAGACTTCAAAAAAAGGACACAAAAAAGAAAAGGGCTTTTCAACATTTTTCCCCACTACAGGAAAAATAAATGTACATTCCAAATATCTGACAATCATAAACGAGGCTCCAGTTAGTGTTAAAGGTTGAAGCCACAGGAGCTGGTAGGATGGGCGGTGCTAGCTGTTTGAATAAGGAGGGATTCAATGAGAAGGGCTCTCTTTACAACTGTAACAGACTTCTTCACATGCAACCCTGAGGCAGACGCAGAGAGAACTATGGCTAGGATTGCTCACACCTTTTCAAAGTACAATTACTGAAACAGTGGATTTGAAAGATAACCTGTGTATTTATTTTTTGTGGCCAGACCTGACAAAGCCATTGTTAAAAAATAAATATAACTAAATTAAAGGGAAAATTTGCCGATTTTCAAACTCCTCTCTTATCTGTCCGAGTTGGCGGTACAGTGTGAGATCCACTGTGTCTCTGTTGTTCTTCCTGCATCCAGTGACGTGGCTGTGACGTCGTTGGAGGCAAGAAAGAACTACGGAGCGCTGATTCAGCTTTGGCAGCTGTGGGGCACAATGCTGCTCAAAAAAAAACTGCGAAAATGGCGTCCCAAAATCCGCAGAGGATGTTGTCGACAAGTTTTTTTTTTTTTTTTTTTACCGTGTGCATTTTACCGTGTTTTTGCTGACTGAGATATTCAGCCGCAGTGGGGGGGATATGGCCGACAGGGACCCTCGAAATCTGCGCTGCAGAGGCCAAACGACTGATGGAGCCTTTGCTCAACTCGCCCTCCGATGCCGACAGAAACGGAATCATGCTGCAGAATTTACAACCGCAGGAGAGCAACAATCGCCCTGCTGGTCATGTTTGTCATTGTATTTGCTAATTTAACAGGTTAATGGAGGAGTGAGGGCCACCAGCGCGGCAGCAAGGTGAAAACCGGAGTTATTGATCGTTGACACAGTGGAAAAACTAACGGACTTATAGATTTGTTGAGAATTCAGAAGGTGTCTGGTTGTATTTTTATGTTATGGGGTAAGAGTATTTCCTTCATTGACATTTTGTGAGTTTATTTATCAGACTTAGCGAACTCGCCGCTCGCGTGCCATTCATCCTGTTTCATGTAGGCACAGCCGGTCAATATAGCACAGCTGGGGAATTTATATTCTTCAGAGGACTACATTTACCATCAACACTTATTGGACATCCATATAAAAAGGTGGCGAATTTTCCCTTTAATGCAAATTAGCAAAATATAATAATCGAATGCTTCATAGCAGTTTATGATTCGTTGCATAAATCTGCTGGATAATTTTTTGCCATCCTGGCTGGAAATGACAAAGAACAGAAAAACCTTTCAAAGCATCTTTTGTGAGCAGAGGCGTGACATTATGCAGAAGCGACTCTCCACTCTCTCTGAGAGACGGCTGCTTGTTCTTGATGTGTAAATACCGTTCGCCACACAGCAAATATAGAATTCCCACCAACATTGCTTTATGAATGATAAAAACAAAGCCTCACAACTACAACTGCCCTTTCATTGTGAGTAGTCTGGTGAAGATTTTGAGATTTTTTTGTCAGATTTTCTGTGGGGGAAGCAATCTGCACTATTCATATAGGATAATAAGCCTTTTGGCCACACTGTATGTTTAACATCATCTCTGCTACAGAATTAATGCAATCAGGGGAGGGGCGGATGTCATTTCATAAATCAATTTTGCCGACATTCAGCGTTCACATATATGCAGCAGGAAGTCATTAGAGGCGGAGTTTGAAACAGGAAAAACAACACAATGAACGATTAGGGCTTTGAATAGAAATGGCGTTTTGAGATATGACTTTAGTGAAGATATTACTCACTCACTCACTCCCTCAAAGAACCCAAACCCCACATATATTGATTTAGAAGCGGGGAAGCCGTGAAGCGTCTCGCTGAATCAAGATGTCGAGATGTTACATTCACAGTAGTGATACCGGCTGGACTAAAACACAATCGGGATGAGACAGGTTTTTTTGGGCCTCTGACATACAATCTATTTAAAACCTGCAAGTCCAGGATGTGCTACAAGCTGTCTGTGTGTGTTTTAAGAGAGAACGGATAATGACACAAATAACACATGGACCTATTTAGTCTTACTGGGTTTTGGGAGGGTGCGTTCACAGACCCTGATGACCTTGATGAGAACGTGTTCAGTGTCTGGGATGATGTCATGTAACGTAACTGGCCAATTGCATATGTCGCCTGTTCTCTCTAACCTGAAATGACTGGCACCTTTTGTCACATCCATATATTCTTAATATTTAATCCAAGTTCAAAAATTATTCATTGAATTTTCAATATTGGCCACCAGTGATATCATTAGGTTTGCATATTGCTCCTTATTAGCCATAAACGGCCTATTTATATAAAAGGCATGAAGTCAATCGAATGTTATCTTTAAAGTAAAACCGGGGTGTGGACTAATTTAACTTCAGACTCTGATGGAAAATGAAGGGTATTTTTCTTTACCACGTTCATGAATACATCTCCCCACACAGCCAAACTCTCTTTTGTTCTGTCTTTGAAAGAGTTCTACTCTGTTCGGTGGGATATAGGGATTCAATCCTACATAAACCCTTACATCTTCTTAAGTGAAGAAGAGGGACATGGGGACAGCTTTGCTCTTCGATTCCTGCTGCTGTAATAAGTGTGTTGTTTTTGTGTGTGTGTGTGTGTGTGTCTACTGTTGTGTTCTGTACTTTTCCTCTTCCCCAGTCTCTCCCCCTTTTCTGGGTTAGCACTCGCCATCAGAGACCAGGAAAATCATGGCTTCTTGTTTGCCAATGTCAGCCATGACCGTGGCCAGCTGGTTGATGTTGCCGGTGTGGAAATGTTGTGCCTCCCACAGGTCCAGGATCACAGAGGTTGGGCTCGCTTTGGATGCAAAGAAACTCATGTGTCTGCAGAGAGAAGAACACAAACATAACGGTGAGGGAACAGTGAAGACGTCTTTGTTAAAATCAAGCGATGTGCACGTATCAAAGCCAACAGTCTCTGATTTTTTTCTACAATAACAAACATTTCCAGACGGTATTTTATAGCGCCACAGCTTCTTGTGACTCTGTCAATGCCAAGTTTTATTGTCTGTTATATTGCTACGTCCCCATATGTTGCAGCACTAAGCAAAAAAATGATAAAAGGTATTAGAACACAATCTAGCTGCCATCTAATACACAATCTCTGGCAATTTTCATTTGAAGCTTAGCAGCATAATCCTCATTGCTCTCTATTTGATGTTGAAATTGGCCCTAAATCCCATATAGTAAATCCTATATAGACTTTTCACAGTTAAGTCGGAAGTGACCTTTTCCATTTTAGGAGCAGAACCTTTACGATCAAACCCAATCAATGACAACAAAGCAGTGGCCCCAGCCAGCTGTATATTTGATGTTGAGTGGGACCTGATCCCTGCGGTACCTGAAGATGCTTGTTTGATTTAATGGCCTTTTTCTGTTCTCCAAATGTCTGGGGCCTTAACTGTTATGTAGAGCACACATGACATTAAAAAAAAAAAAAAAAAAGAGAGAGAACAGCGTAAAGCGATGGCACAAAGGGGGATTGTGTTGTGAGACGAGAAGCCCAAAAACAGCCTTTTTACCTTGAGAAAGGTCAGACAGAGTCCATTACTGCCTCGTATCTTCTGTTTGCCTAGTGAAGCATACTGTGGTGGTTATAAACACGTGGCTGCTTTGGCAGTGCACAAGCACCGAGAACACAGTGCCACTCGGCTATTTTGAGTCAATTGGATTTTTATAGTGCAGGCAGCCTTCCCTCTGCGTCGGGAGAACACAACAAAGAGTTGGTCAAAAAAATTGTCTGGGAACGAACCTCTGTGTCATTATTCGAGATTAAAAAAAAAAGAAAAAGACAGAGCTTAGCGTCCGACGTGTCAGCCCCGCTTAGTCACCTCGCTGTGTGAAACACGAGCTTATCTTGTACGGCTCAGACGCAGCCGTTTGCTCAGTCTTAGGAGAGAAAGATCAAATAAAAGGTTCTTGGCATTTTAAGTTTTATTGATTGGTCCCGTTCCGCTCGGTCTGAACGCTTTACACACACAGAAACAAACACAGAAATACTGCATGACAGAATGCCAAGGGGCTGCTGCCTTTCCAGGAAAACATGTTGTTAAGGACAGATCAAACAGTAGAGCAGTTGTTCCTTCCTGAGGCCTAAATGAGAATTGATTATGTTGAGCAAAACATTGCTAATTAAACCCGTAGTGCATCAATTCAATTTGTGATTAATTGGGGTAAATAAAGTTGATTGGACAAATTAAGTGTAGGAGGTAGAAATTAAATTGGTGGAGGATAAGAGATCGATGCCCGGCTCTTTTCTGTTACAGGTACTCCTGTGATAAATTACAGTAACGGTGAGAACGAATAGAGGTCGGCACAGATCCAAACCTATTCCGTCTTTTTTTTTTTTTTTTTGTTGCCGCTGATGGGCAGCTAGCTCGCTACCTTTCCAATTATAACTGTTAAGCAGAATGTAGCAGGTACAAGTTTAGCTGCAGACTTTAAGCTGCTTACCTGTTCCTGAGGGGGGAAAAGAAGAAGAGGGTCGTGTTTTCTCACAGAAATGATAGCTGTATCCATCAAGTCCACATTAATCCTGTAACGTTCGCTGTGTCAAATGAGGATTAGCCTGCTAAGGCAGAACTTTGTTTACCTGAACTTTAGGGAAAACATTCGACTGCTGTGATGTGCTTTACACTGATTGTGCAATCAGTGGCGTTCCATAGTAACATGTTACTGCTTCTTTAGTATCGCAATCAGTGTAATTACATGTTAATTATTGTAAACAAGCGGTGTGTTGAGTGCTGTACGTATACATGTACCGCTGTGCAGCCTCTATTCTCAAGGGGTTTGGATAAATGAGGCTCTGCTGCATTTCTTGAGTGCCTTTGTGTAAGCTGCCTTTTCCAGCGCGCTCCATTGATCAGTGATCAGAAGAGGCATTATGGTATTGTGCGGTTGGGTATTTACCTCTCTAGTTTAAGTCTTTGTGCTAGCATTCTCCAGTCGGCTCCGTTGGGACAGGGGGCATCCAGGCTGCTGCAGATCTTCTGCCTGATGAGGTACGGGATCTGAAAGGCGCTGGGTCCTGCCAGAGCTGTAGCGTTACTGTCCATTAACAGAAACTCAGAGTCCACGGCTCGGGTGTCCTGGTAGGAATGACGGCCACAAAGCACGGTATGAGAACAGTTCCTGCGTGACTAAAGAAAATGCTGAAAGAAATCGTGGCTGTGCAATCAATGTGCTGGTTTCTAAGCGAGTTATTATGCCGAACGTTACCTTGGCAATGTTAAAGTCAAGGCTGAAGCTCTGTCCCTCTCCCTCCACCTGCCACACGCACAGCTGGCAGGTGAGCTCGCAGGTGCTGAGGCTGAGCCGCTCCAGAGTGAACGTGCAGTGCAGGTACCGCTGGGAACCGTTCCAGATGTGGTAGAAAGGGATCTCCTGCAGAACGAACACGCAGCACAGACAAGCGGCAGCGCAGCGGCGCAGTTAGAACTGCGTGTCTGAAACATGCCGTAACAGGACCGCCTGCCTAGAATACACTGAGATCATCATTAATTACACTGACATAAGCCGTCATCGTTAGGTGAAAGTGGCTAAATATATCTGAGGCAGCAGACTGACAACAGGTTAAAGGGAGATAATAGGCTTTTATTGAGAGGGAGTTCATATCTGATTTCATAAGAAATACAGATAACACACCATATCTTTACTTCTGGCATAACAAATATTTTCTATCCATTATTTTTCAGTTGATTCAGCCTCTCTTTGCAGATATGTACTGTGTGCATTTCCCAGGCAGACCTTACAAATGATGCTGATGGTGTCCAAGCTGAAACATCACAGCTCTACTCTGAATCTAAAACACATCATGTGACATAGAGATGTATATCCGCATGCATAATGGCGCTGAGTGGTAACGCTGAGCTGCATCAGCTTCTGTCTACCTGGCAGTGTTTGCCAGAATTTATTCAAGGCTGACAATTTCTACATCTTTCTCTCTGTTGCTCCATATTCATGCCCTCATTTGTATATCCCAAGAGAAGCAAGGCGGTAACCCTGGAAAAAAACAAAACTAAACAGGGCGCACTAAACTCCTCACTTCACCCTGGGTTCAACAGCTGTCAAGAACTCAGTCTGAGAGCGAAGTGGAGCTGTAGATCCCGCTGCTAACCAAACGGGGGCACTGTTACCCAGGCAGACGGATGACCGGGGGAGTTGGCTGAAACGGGGGCCCCGGGGAGACTAAAGGCCTTTTTTGACCACGCTGCTGAGAGGGGAATAACACTTCCAAATGAACAGGCACAGTCCAGAAGAATAAGCCTCTGTTCTGGGTGCATTGTTGGTGCCGCTGCTTGCCTGGCACAGCCCGTGTGTTCTCTATGGGGACCTGGTGCTCAGTGCTTGTATAGTTACAGCCAGAGCATTTTCTAGTACTTTGAACAGCCCTCATGTCGTCGCCGGGCTGCAGTGCAGTGGGCCATGCAGGTGTGGGGGAGTGCAGTGGAGGTGGAGAGGTTCCAAGCGTCCGTTTGGGAAGTTTAGATATTTACATACAGTACTGCTCTATATTTCATCTGAGCTCCCTTTTTAAGGAGAGCGACAGCGAAGGATAATCAATCAGCTTGCAGCTCTGGGTTAGTGCACACAGCCCAGCTCCATTATGCACACGACTACACCACGCGCACAGGAGAACAAGCGGACGAAAACATGCACGCTCTACGCACACACACACCCAAAAGGTTCCCTCGACTCCAGCAAATGACTTAAGTTGCGCACATTGCCAAGAATGGAAAGGTTATTAGACAGAGGAGTCCTGCAGTAACGGACTGAAAAACACTCCTTTGTGTGAATCTTTAAAGTGATCAACTGAAGCCAAAGCAAAACATTTAATTAAAACTCTGAACCAACTGAAATTAAAACAACTTTCCAGAGAGAGCCTCATTAACGAGCTGTTTCTGAAGAACTTTCAACTACGCAGTAACATTGCTTTTGCCAGCAAAAACTCAATTCTTCTTTAATTTCTCTGGCTGGCTAATTTAAAATAACTCAAGACGACATGGATTTCAAATTGTGTACACAAACAAACACATCAGAAAGCACCATAACAGCTGATACTGATATACATTTGACAGATTCAGCCAGGCACTTCAATTACATCTCCGTGCTCCCGCTGTGATCTGGAGCCCCCCCCCCCCCAACACACACCTGGTAGCCAGCCAGCAGCTTGCTCCTCCAGTGCGCCTGGGGCATGTCATGGATGGACAGGCGCAGGTTGTGGTAGCTGTCTTTGAAAAGCAGGACGTGAGGCTCGTCGATCAGCCGACCCCCGAGCTGCCGCTCCATCTGCATCACCTCCTGATGAAAGGGGAGTCAGGGGAAACACATTTACCTTCGCAGACACAGAGGTAGGTAAAAATGTGCAAAACAATCCATAACTTTTTACATCTTTTTTTTTTATTTTTATGGTGCATCACTCAAGAAAAAACAAGAATTTGTCCACATGCACACGCACACAGGAATACAAAACAAGACATGGGCCATGGTAGGAACACACACACACACGCACACACACAGACACACACAGCACAAGCATGAGGCAGGGGGACAGTACATCTTAGGACTGGAAGATAGTGTCCCTGCATGCGGCCACAGCGGGCTGGTGCTGCTCGTCTCCACAGCACTTTAATGTCACCACAAGGTTGATCCCCCGCCTCAGTGTGTGTGCGCCCAGCTTCCAGCAACTGCATTAGCATGCAAATACCGCAGCCATCCCGGCCTGCTAGCTACCTGGGCTGTGATGAAGGCAGAGAACGAGCCATTAGTCAACTGCTCATTGTTCTCGCATGGTCAATCGCCTTAATTTCATTTTTGTTTTTGTGCCAGGAGAGATTTGTAAATGCGTGCTTAATATTTTAATCTCTGTGGGACTTGCTCAGTGGACCATTTGTTACCATCCAAATGACCATCTGGAATGGGATGATAATATCCGCTGCATTTTCCTCTGATCTATCAATTCATTTTGAGCCGCATGCTTTGTGCTGAACAAGTCTTTAAGACTCTAATACTTTCGATGGCGTTCACATGTGCTACCTCCGATGAGAAGAGCATATTACCACAG
This sequence comes from Anarrhichthys ocellatus, assembly GCF_004355925.1. Classification (NCBI taxonomy): domain Eukaryota; kingdom Metazoa; phylum Chordata; class Actinopteri; order Perciformes; family Anarhichadidae; genus Anarrhichthys; species Anarrhichthys ocellatus. The sequence goes on along the minus strand of NW_022280049.1, from coordinate 3,133,289 downwards.
AGGAAAACAGACCTCTGAAATGAGAAGTGTGAAAAGACCTGAAAAACAAGATATGTTCTTTTAATCTGTCCGAGGAGGGAAACAAGATGGCAGCAGAAGGACAACAGGCAGCCAGAATGTGCCTCGGAGTCTAGGAGACGCATCTCAAAGACAAAGGCTCCAAGAGGGAGATGTGTGTGTATAGATAGTGGCCATATGTTGAGCGTTGCATGCCAGCATGGCTGCCCGTGGTTTGATTTCAGCGAAGACATCTAATTAAGGTGGAGAATGGCAGCTATTTCTGCACAATGCAGATTCAATTTTCTGCCCTCTTTCCCAGGGATGGGCTTCTGATTCCAATTGCGATGGAAAGGAAGCTGTTAATTATCCATCTGCAATCGCTATCTGCTTTTGTTATTTGATGTGCTCTCTCCATCACTGAATAACCACATTTTGGTTCGGCCCCGCGAATTTCATTCCCATGTTTGCTCAGCGCATCGCTAATTTCCATGTTTGTTTAGTGCTTATCTTCTTGTTAACACGGATATTATTCCCCCTGTGATTATCCATCTCCATTCCCTGCATTTACATATGTTCATTCCTTTTACCCAAATGCCACAGCACATTAAAGACGGACAGTGATCTGACTGTATGCAGCTCGCGAGAATAGTCTCCTCCCTGTGCTGCCACGCCGGAGCCTTGTGATGTTACCCACTTACTCAGAGTGGGAAGGTCAGACAATGGCTCTGAATCAAAGCGTTGAGGTCTAATGAGTTAATAACAGGGGGCACTGCATTCTCCTTAGAATTAAAAGCCCTGTTCCATTATATCTCTTCGGCAGACAAAAGCCACATTATGAGGGCTTCCAGAGAGGTTTATTTAACACAGTTCTTAAGGACAATTATTTGTTGGGGGCGATTAGCATTGCAAAGTAGGGCTGATGGACTTTGATCGGGTCTTTCACCTATAGCAGCAGATCTTTAGGCCTGTTAGCAAGAGAAGGCGTGCAGAACGCCAATTATGTTATTATCAACACTAGTAGAATGAATACTAACTCGCCTGTCTAGCAGTTTGTCAAGTTCAAGGCTGACACGGCAGGATTACAATCAAACGGGGTCTAGGGCACAGCGCTCCTGCAACCTGACAGGGACACTGAGCTTACTGAGGGAAAAAAACACAACAGGGGATGATACACTTCCTCCTTTAAAGTGTGTCCTCCTCTCTTTCAAATGACACTGTCTCGCTTGTATAATGTTTATGTGTGCCTGAGTGCCTGTGAGTGTGTGTATTAGAGTGTGTTTTTGTGCAGGGTTTCAGCGTATGTTCTGGACTGAGAGAATAATGGCCCTCTTTACGCCCCATTATCCTGTTAACAAATGACAGTGTGAGCGAGCTAATAGATGAGAAGCTAAATTTGACCATATTATTTACTCTTTCTGGGGGAAAACAATGCAACGCTTTGAATTAGTTTATCAAATCACATATTAATCATCAGCTCTCAGCTAAATTGTGTTTCCGCTCAGTGAAGATAAGGATAGCAGTTTCTCTTTGGACACCCTGACCCTGTACAACTGTGGAAACATTAAGATGCATGAGATGGGCGAGAAGTTCAAGTACTGCATGAGAAAAAAACCCTTTTGTTCTGACGGAATTCGAGATAGCCTGTGGTGTGTGTGAAGACTGTGAATTTAGAGTCGGGCCGAGCCAAGACCACCCCCTGACATTCAATGAGGCTGGCTAAAGAGAGTGAGATAGAGCAGGAAGGAGTGAAAAGAGTAGGAGCTGGAGAGAAGAGAGACAGAGGCAGCTTAACATTTGTGTCTCCAGGTCACTAGAGTGGCCGGCTTTAGTAGGAGAGATAACAGGATTACTGCAATCATGGCCACAGTTTTTCTAAGACTTCAACCCCCTTCCCACCCTCACTCATCTCCCAAACTGCTCCTCACCCATCCCATCATCCTCTCGGCTTGGACCGGAGCTGGGACTGTGATGGACTGGGGCTGGGCTCCACTGGGAAACAAGAGACACTCATACAGCTAATCTCTTCGGGCTGGTGCTGACAGAAAGAGGTTAGTGGCTGCACCAAACTCTCTCTCTCTCTCTCTCGCAACACAAACAGCCGGCCAACGGATGCAGGAAATCAAAGTAACAGCAGAGGCCTATGTATGAATATATAAAAAGAACTGGACTGGGTCAAAGCTGCTACTTTCCGCACAGCAAGGTCAAGCTACTACATGTGGTCTTTCTTCTATTGTTCTGGATCGGTGTGTAATAAACCGATTGACTTAACTAGCTCTGATGGGGACTATAACTTGCGTTAATTAGTCAAGCTACATGTCATCTGAAACGTAGAGAGATACAGAGCCTTTAATATCCGCATAAACTCGGCCTCACCCCTCAACTCTTAGCAATGTTATATCCCTGTGTGTTTAAAAATGTGCATTCATACGACAATCCATTTTCAGAGCTGCTCCTTTTCAGGCAAATGCATTTGTTTATAGAGAGTAGCCTGGCTATGTGGGCTCCATAAATCTGTGTATTTGTCAGCAGGATGTGACAGGCTTTTCCTCTCTGACTGAGAGTCTATCAGTCTGAGCTCCAGTGGCCGTGCCCGCTACAGTCAACTCTGATTAATAACTACAAATAGAAGGGACTTGTCTGCTCAGTTATAAATGGGTACTGCGTTTGCTGGGGAAAAGATGCACATTCTGCTTGATAAATCACAGAGCAGGATGGGAGGAAAACAGCACACAGGAACACAGAAATATAATATGGAAACAATTTCTCTGCTGGGCTCAGTGATAAAGCTGACTGTCTTGTTTAACGTAATGCCAGCAATTACTGAGCAATGCTCTTGTTTTTGTTTTTTTGCCTAGAATTCATTGCCAGTAACTTTTCTGATGGAGAGATCAGAAAAACGGTATTACACTCTGTGCATGCTGGTTCTCTCTCTCTCTCCTCTGGTACATAAAAGCAAAATGTTTCTGCTCAAATGCAGCTCGCTGCTCAGGAGTTGAGAAAGAAAATGTCATAGTGGAGGCAGCACATAAACTGTTTATGAGCCCTTTTATACGCAAATGAGAATAATAGCTTGAGGTCAAACGCTGTATAAAAGACTCCGGGAGCCACTGGTTAACCAGTTGGACATCAATTAAACACACATTTAACACTAGAACACACATCTTTACAATCGAGGGTCAGACAGCATAATGTATTGGCCTCGTTACATGAACATCAATGAAAGCGTAAATTCTGAATAGAGTCTGAAATACAATACTGGTACTACAAAGGGAGCTAACTAACAACATTTTATGGCTGCTAGACGTCACTTAAACTCACTACAATGGTGCTTAAAGAGTCCACAAGCATGCTAGCAGCTCTGTGAGGCTACACTTAGGCACAGCAGTGATTAAAGCTAAATGCTAACATGCTCATTGCTCACAATGGCAACACTAACATGCTAATGTTAAACAGTATTAGCACACTAACATTTGCCAATCAGCACCAAACACATAGCAAAGCCGAGGCTATTGGGAAAAGCATTTCTTTTATGGCACTAGAGGACAAGTCAGAAAGATGAATCCTTTACGTACATGAATGTCTGCACAGAAAACATTCATGGCAATCACAAGATGGTGGATCAACATGGCCATCCATAGATGTGCCACTTACAGGGCAAAAAAAAAGGATTTTCATTGCAAAATCTACTGGATTAGTATTTATTGTGGTCCCTCAAAAGATCTCGCACTCAATACAGAAAAAAACTGACTTCAACCTCTGTAAAAAAAATGAATCTGACAGAAAGTGGGTGGTTTAGAATTAATGTGTTTTTTTGGGGAGTTTTTTTAACAGTAGAGCAACACCGGCCTTTCAAAACTAGGACTGGTGGGTGTAAAGGAAGGATTTGGTTGTCAATAAACACCGGGATATGTTGTTATTGTCCACTATTGAAGTGTGGATTATGCTAAGTGGTAAACATACGGAGCATTTTATCCTTCACACCAAAAGCTGACAGATTCTAAATATTGCAGATAGATACAAATAAATAAATAAATAATAATAATACATTTAAAAATTAAACAAATAACTAGCTGCACCATTCCAGTCCTAAAAAGACACCTTGGTTGGCACCCTCCCAGTTTGATTAGATGATGCCGTTAGGTCTGTCTCTGCTGAATCGGAAGCTTGGTTCACTGCAGGTGTTTCAATCAGTTGTGTGATGGCAGAACATCAGTGAAGCTCTCCCACGGGTCTAGCTAGGAACAACCGAGTGCACAGTGAGGGTGCCACCAAACGCAGATCATGTCTCCTCTGCTGCTGCGCCAGCCTTGGCTGGGCCCATCAAGAGTGGGACACACATTAAATATTAACTTAATTGGTCCCGGCAGAGCCCTGCTAACATACGGCAAGCATCAGACGGAAATGTCACTGTTTCCCCAGAGCCCCCGCACACTTAGGATCAAAGACGATAACATTGGTTCTAATCTGCTGTAATTGGGAGATAAGAGATTGCATGGTACAGCATGCATAAGTGCAGCGTGAAGGCGTGTGTGCAATGTTTGTGGGTGTGCGTATACATGTCATTCTCACTGATGGAGGCTTGTCAGAGAAGACTGACAGCCAGCCACGGGACTGGAGAGAAAAGCTCAGTATCCCTTTTGGTTTCTGCAGTTCTCCCTGCCACTGAACAGCCAACAGAAAAGGCAGAGGGATGCTGTTCTGTTTTTTTCATCTCCCATCAAAGGTACAGCCTGTTTAATACATGGGAAGTCGACTTCTTTTCTGGAAAAACGAGAAGCAGGGCCTTAGCAGGCTGCAAATGCTGTCATAAAAATGCACATGCGGTGAAGGTGTACTGTACATCAACTAGAATATACAAAGAAAACCGCTGGTGTGCCACTCCACCGTACCACCTACTGCTACACCCCCACTGTTGCACACTTCAATTAACTCAAATGTTAGCCATAGTGAAAGTCTAATCATAAATGGTGCATTTTAAAGATAGTGATTAGTGATTAGGCTGAACCTCTCCAGGGAAGTTTAATCTCCACTCAAAGTGGTTAATGTACTTGCTAAATGAACTGCTCCCTCCGTAATAGCACCAGGAGTAGTGTGAAGTCGAGATTACTAAAGAGTGTGGGCCACATTCTAAATCACTCACTAAAAACTACAAAACCCTGGAGACGCCGTGGCTTACCACAGGTCCAGGTTGTGTGAGAGACGGGGAGCTAATGCACTCAAGGGCATCGAGGGAGCCGCAGCGTATGGCAGCACAAGTGCTGGAGTCAACAAGCTCAGATGTCCTTTTCCTGGCTAAGAGATGGGGAGAATAGCAGAACAAGAGCTATCCAGGGGTTGAGAGAGCGAGAGAGAGAGAGAGAGAGGGGGGGAGAGGGAGAGGGGGAGAGGGAGAGAGTTTCTGTGCACCAGCAGCCCTCCTGCATCCAACGCAGGACGTGCAAGGTCATTTCAACAGTCACACTGCAGCAAAACACCACAGGGTCACCCGGTGATCTAAATATATAGAGACAACTCTATCATTACAACTGGTTTGACAGCAAGTAAACAAAAAGGCCTGATATGTACAGGCTTTACCTCCTGAATGCTATATTTCTTTTCTACATAAGAACACAGAATGTCAGCCAGCAATATCTCTGAGCGAGCTGGCTTTCATGCAACAGCTGTCAGTAACAGAAAGATAGCAGCATGGGCAGGATTGAACCACAAAAAGACAGATGTAAGCAAGAGAGGTTTTGGTAATTCTCACGCCACAGCTAGAGCCTGCTCACTGTTTTCATCTCAGCTTCATCGCAGAGCCCCCACTGCCTCCCATTGCTTGTGTCCCACAGACAACCGTAGAAGGTGCCGGTAGCAAACCTCTGCACAAGGAGGTCAGCCATTACAGCTGGCAAAAGTGGACTTCAGTGGGAAGTGGCTCTTGTGGCCGGTGTCAGACGAAGAGGAAGAGCTTGGAGAGAGGTGTGGAGGGAAAGAACGAGAGCACAGGGGTTGCTGGGAAAAGATTGGGGCAGGCTCTCCTTTTAATTTACTAATTAACCATGCAAATGAAATCTTAACAGGCTACTCAGAGGCAGTCCTCGGGGGAGGGAGGAAGGCATTAGTGCTTGATTATACTCTGTCCATGTGGAGAGCAAAAATGAGAAGCGAAATATGCTATTGAACAAAGTGATGGGAAACTTCTCGACCCACAGCAGCCAAGCGGAACCACCGACCGCATGAAAGGAATTTAAAGGTGCGAGATCGGAGATTTGGAGCATGTGGATTGCCTCTCAACGGCTCTCAACATAGCAAACGGTGCTAACGGGGCTAACTGCGCCAAAATTGCTGACAGAGCGAACAGTGTTTACCGGAGGGTGGGTGCTACGCTTCCACAACGGCGCTGTCGGTCGGCATGGCGTGATCAGCTGTAACCGCCGTATGAGAGCAGTGCAGAGCGGCGGCTGTGAGCTAACCAGTGGAGCACGCTCACATGCCAGAACAACAAAGCAAAGAGACTCTGCTCAGGTAGACATCACTCCACTATATCTTTACGTAGCACATTGCTGTTTGCTGCTTAATTAATGCTCTGAATGTTGAATACAGCTCTATAACATCTCTATAGGCATGCACACAAGAACACACTAAGAGATTGTACTGTATACCATCATTAACTTGGACAAATGCATTGTTTCAATAGTGGGGGAACATAAGCACCGCAAATCACACACCCTTGAACTGCACATGGTGTAATCAGGCCTGCGATATTGTTCAATTTACCATGGCAACGCCTAACTCCTACATGCCTGCGCCGCTTTCTACTAACCTTCCAATGTGACAGACAATGCTATTACACATAATAGTCTACCTATCACTCAGGTGCCGCATGCAATCTCAGGCCTGAGAAACTGCCAGCCACACAGAACAACAGGCGTTCCATTTGTCGCAGATTACCTTGAAAATGTCTTGTGTGTCATCCATGCAGTAGACCCTGATGTTGTACTCCAGCGTGGAGCAGTACGCGTCGGAGAAGAGCACCAGCCTCAGGCGCTTGGCAGCGCCCATGTGCAGGGATTCTCCCACCAGGGCGAGGGTGCCCAGCTGCTCGGAGAAAAGCCGGCACGTCTCGGCCTCGAGCTGGCAGTAATAGGGCTCCGACACTAGCTCCTCCCCCATCAGCAGGACGTCCTGGAGGAGGCGAGGCGGGGAAAAAAAAAACCAACACAAATTGGATGGAAGGTCAAGCACTCAATTTATGTAGGCGGGAAGGGTAATGTGTTTGCCTGGGTACCTGATGTCTGTATGTGTGGGTGTGTGTTTGTAAAGGGGTTTGGCACAGTAGCAAGGCCTCAAACTATGTCCCTCCTGCAGTGTGACGAAGTAACATTTAAGCCAAATGTAATGTTACATAAGAGTCTTGCTTCAAATTCCCTTATCATTGCATTATGCTTACTCCATACTGGCATAAAGACACACATAGGACAGCATCAATTCACTTAATAATGCATGAACGAGGTAAAGGGATTTCTGGAATTCCCTTCAACCTTTGAGATTTGTGAAAACTTGTCTATTTATCTGCAAAGCAAGTATCACATATTATTAGCAAGTAGGGCCGTATCACAACTGCGTCTCTAATAAAGATGACAGACTTGCGAAAATATCGCATCCCATCATAGTACGGGATGGTTTTATGAGATAATTCCACTGCTCTGCGGGCTAATTTGATGGGGACAAATTGGACCCAAGGTGACAACATTTTCTCTAAAATCCCATCATGCCAGTTGACTGACTCCTCTCATTACCCAATCAAGCTGAAGAGAGCATTTTGCCTGCCAAAAGCCCAGCAAGCCCCTCTAGGATCGATTCAAGCAGACACCATCTACATCAATAGAATTAGTATTGACACGATTCATTTGCTATGCAACCACAATGGAGTCTCACTTTTTCATCATCTTAATATTTCTTCGAGGTGGAGATTACGCCACTGAGCGCTCACTCTACAAGCAATTCATTTCTCCTTCACCTTCTGCTCCTGCACGTCCATTTTCACCATCTCTTTTCCTCTCTGCCTCCTTTCTTTTAGTTTCCTTCTCTTCACTCTCTCTCTCTGCGGTTGCTTCCACTCTAATTCTCTCGTCCACCTGGCACTTTGTTTCCTTGGTGGACACGCAGTCAGTTGGGCTATATTTGGTCTGGCCGATGATTAAAAGTGCTGGTCTAACCTCTGCCTCAGACAGGCCAATCCATCCCACGGACACCCCACCGCCGACACACACAGGGAGGCTGAATAATTTATGCACAATATCGAACATGAAAGAAGACCTACTAACACTCCAAAGCCCACCAGCACCCTTTCCAATCTCTCTGGATTGTGAAGATGTGTAAACTGCCTCAAACCGCATTTGTTTGCAGGGGTGTGTGTGTTTGTGCGTGTAGACATCCGAACCTTCTTCCCAACTCTATCCTGTTGGAGTCTGGCTGTTCTGGTTACTTTCATATTTCATGGATAGAAAAGTGGGAGGGGAACTCTGTAATTGGAAGCAGCGGTCAAAAATGGTCAAGGAGCACTCAGGAGAGTACTTTGAGGATCAGTCATTTGCTTAGAGAATTTCTGTTTTGAGAAACATGTTGCCTAGCAACTCTTGAGCTGGAGAGAGCCAGAGCTTCCAGGCTTTTTTTTTTTTTTTTTTTCAGCCCAATGAGAAAATACCTGATGGACAATATAATTTAAACACCATAGAGTGGATGAGTGCTGGGCCAGAACTACCTCTGCTATACAGCATGGAGAGCTTTCCAGTGCCAGTTTCAAGTCACCGCTGAGCAGGTTTGTACTCTTTCAGGGAAAGCGCTCCGTGAGTTCAGTAAGACTTTACAAATTCACTGGGTGGCAACTTTATCTTTCTGTGGAGGATTTGTGCTGAAGTTATATAGTGCTGTCTCACCTCCCAAGTGCCCTCATAGTTCTGCTTCTTGAGGCGGACGGCCCAGTTATCGAGGCATGCGTCAGAGCAGTGGTCCATGCTGAGGATAACTGGCCGGCTCAGGACTACCCCTGGAGGGCCACAACTCACAACGGGGCTGAGCAGGGTCTGGCAGCCGGCCAGGGGTAACCTACACCAGGGAGAGAGAGAGAGAGAGAGAGAGAGAGAGAGAGAGAGAGAGAGAGAG
>NW_022280049.1:3097828-3124135 GCF_004355925.1 Anarrhichthys ocellatus | reverse complement strand
GAGAGAGAGAGAGAGAGAGAGAGAGAGAGAGAGAGAGAGAGAGAGAGAAATGAATCTAGATGAAGTGCCTTTACTCATTATTTTATTTGTGAGAGTTTTCTGGTCACCTCTGCAAATTATCTAGCAGCTGTTAACAGAGAATGATGAAAGCCTGCTGGACTCGCCGACTAGCTGGGCGTAGTTGTGATAACTGAGTAATAACATAAGACTATCGCAGCATGCTATGATGACTGTGCCTTCAGAGACTGAATGTAGCAAGCAAGATCAACAGTGTTTCAATTCATTTAACTTAAATAGTGCACAACCTGGTAAAAGGCTACGTTATTTATTTACATCTCTCAGCACTGGCGTAGACTCTTAAGCCTTTCCTAATGGAACAGTAGAGCATCAAAACAAACAGCCTAGTGGCATCCAGGGAAGACTGCCAGTTAGGCAATGTTAAAGAGACCCACCTTAAATCTTCCTTCCTCTGAACGGTGAGATAAATCTCATAGATCTTTCCTCTGGGGATGGCCTCGGGAGGAATGAGCAGACTGATTCCTAATGCAAATAACAACAAAGGGAGAGAGCGGGGATAAGGAAGAAGGGGGACAGGCTCATTTGTTCTTTGTCATTTCAAAAAAAAAGAAGCCAGCCTACTCAACAAAACTGTACGACTACAAAAACAAAAACAAAACAAATCTATTCTGAAGGTCAGAGGCAGCCTCCGTCAGGTACAGTAGATGCAAATCTGTGCACCGGCAGTCAAGCCGGCACACGTCCCCACGGTCCACAATTAGCCTGAGACAAAAGCACACACTGCATCGCAAGTTTAAATGTCCTCCGTCTGCCACCAAGTAGATAATTGAGACCATGGAGCAGACTACTCAAGGAAAATTACACTTCCCCAGAAGAGTGTGGGAATGCACCTTGGAGAATAGAGAGAGCTATTGAGGTAGTTTGAATGTTGTGGCATTAGTGTTGTGATTCTCATGCCAAAATCCTCCACTGAGAATCCTATTCAAAATGTGGTACAAACAGTGACGATGTGACACAATCTTAAGAGTCTCTATATTGTAAACTGGGTCTGTTTACCATAAAAAAAAACATCTGTTTGAATAAGGCGAAGGTGCCTTAATGCTCACAGCCTTGTCTGAATCTATAAACTGTCTTCCATGTGTCTGCTCTGAAACTGTGCTAAATGACAGCATATCTCCTCTGACTGGATGCAAGTGCTGATATTTTGTTCTCCGTGTCCCAATGAGGAGATGGGTGCCAATGCGTGGTATAGCCTACATGGCTTTGAGGTAATCCATGCATAAAATATCTGTAAGAGAGCGAAAAGGAGATGGAGAAAAGAGAGAGGGATAGAGAGAGAGAGAGAGTGAGAGTGATGGCAAGGAAAACGGAAGAAGAAAAGACCTTTTCTCCCTCAAGATACTGGCTTACTGGCACTGTCATCGGCTAATCTGGACTGCAATGAGCCAAGTGAAAACACTGTCTTCCAGTATAATTATATAAGCTCTGTACTTAGCTAATGTGAAGACGGGAAGCAAAACAGGGGACTAATGATGGTGGGCTTTTCATATCTTTTGTGGACAATCTCTATTCCTTGGTCTATGCACGTAGTGCACAACTGACACTTGTGGACATCAGCTACAATTTCAACCAGCTCTGTTGAAAGCGAAGGGCCTAATTGGAATAATTTGTTCAAGGTTTTAGTCCAGGAACCTTTTAGAGTACTGTGTGTTAAGTAGACCCTCTTCATGTCATAGAAATTGATCTCATCACTGTACCGAACTTTTTAACTATTCATGCTGTGGAGTGTAAATGTAGGTTACTGACAAAACATTTAACTCAATCATGCATTCTACATACTGTAAAGACCTTGCTTTTTTGTATGTTAACATTTCGTGATTGGTCACCTTTTAGATAAACAAATGAACCATTCACATGCATTTTTGGTGTTTCATCTTGTTCCTTATAAAACAGTTATGATCTAGTTTGTATCACAGTGAGAAATACAATAATAATGTCTAGATTAGTGATTCTGAACTGGTGGGTCGCGGGCCTTTGCCTGAAAAAAAGAAAAGAAAAGAAAAGAAAAGAAAATCCTGTGCTTTTATTTTGAAGAGGATTTTTTATGCAGCGGAGTGCCTTCTGTTCACACTCCTGAACAATATTTGGTGTTAATGCCTTGTAATGCTAATATCAGCAGAGGATAAATGTATTTCTACATTTAGTAGCAGATGTTACATTGTTTAGATAGAACTTTTCTTGTTTGTTGGAAGTATAGCAGCTAACAGAACATCCTACAGATTACTGAAATCTCCCTGTCCTTATACAACACAGACCTACGATGCTGTGTCTCTGTCGAAAAAAAGTCGTATATAGCATGTCGAAAAAGGTATTTTAAATGTTAAATAAAGGCATGTTGATTAAGCATAAATAAGTCACAGTAAAGTATGTTGATAAGAAGTCATCAAAGAGATGAGAAAAGAGAAATCTAGTCGAAAAATGTCAAGAAATGTAAAGTATAATATGTCATAAAAGTCATAGTAAAGTATGTCGAAATAAGTAAAAAAAAAAAGTCATATTATAGTATGTTTAGAAAAGTCATAGTATAGTATGTGAAAAAAAGTCATATTACAGAATGTCGAAAGAAGAAAAAAAAAGCTTAAGTATAGTGTGTTGAAAAAACTCATAGTATAACATTTCTATTTTAATTAATTCATTTTTTAAATTTCTTAATTTTAAATATGATGTTAAAAAAAGTCAGTGTAAAGTGATCGTATAGTACAGGGGTCACTTACCGGATCCAGATGCCGTCGTATCCGGACCCGGACATACAGTATAACCAGTAGATAACTGACAATCATTCCATTTTTTCAAATTACATGCGTTGTAAAACATCTCACGTGATGCTTATCAGCCAATCAAATATGTGTTTTCCATATGTTCAGAGAACATACGAGACAGACTTTGGGAGCTCTTTTCTGACAACCAGAGAAGCCAGTCACAAAGAGCTCACAGGACGACCATCATCAAAACTGTCCACTGAATGAGTTACATGTCAGTCCATTTGACTGACTGTTTACAGCTCTTAGTTTGTGTATAAAAAAAATCCGTGAGAACACAAACTAGACTAAAAATAAAAGGCAATGATTTATCTTTTTCTTCGTCCAAACCGATTGAGCTTTATAGATAACACATATGAATCCAAACAAAGAACCCACCTGTGCTGGGGATCGTCAGCCTGCCTCCCAGGAAGTTGAAGGTCCCATAGGAGGTGTTCGCTACATCGCGGGGCAGAGTTTTAAAGTAGCTCTGAGTGGACAGTCTGCTCACAAAGTCAGCAGGGTCTGAGTTAAGCTTGCCGTTGTGCAGAGTGTGTGAGCCATTGGGAAGCGGGTCCAGCAGGGGCCCGTTGGTCATTGAAAACTTCCCAGTGCCATCGTGGCGAGCGCGTAGGGTGCCTTGGTAACTGGTGGTGGTGGTGGTTAGATCAGGCTGGATGGTGAGCAAATGGGAATTCTCTGTTCAGATAATGAAAAGAAAACAGACAAAAGCAAATGTGTGAAACTCCGATGAGTGGCAGGCGAAGAGGGGTTCGTACATCACAGAGACAGACCTCACACTCTCGAAAGCTGTCGCGACACACGACCAAAACTGAAACAAACACAGGAAAGACACATGGTGCTGAAAACAGAAGACTCACACGCACACACCCGACAATACACAAACAAAAATTCCACACAAAGCCAGTCAATTCACATCCCCTCTCTCGCTCTCTCTCTCTCTGTCTGTCTGTTTAGCAACCACACAATCAATTCCAAACAGAACTCAGACACAGCTTAGCACCCAGAACGTATAAAGGCTTTTTTCACGGTGAATCACAGGCACTGCAACCCAGTTCCCCATCTCCATCTAACTCAGACAGTTGTATTTCTATTACTCGCTGGTAAACCTCAGAGGCTCCACACAGGCAGTAAACAGAGTGGGTACATTTCCTGACAATGAGGTGGTGGCGAAACATAATGTGTCAGGCAGACAAATAAACAGCTAATGCGCCACACACACACTCACACACACAAACACACACACACACACACACAGGATACATCTTGCTTGGACTAAAAACCACTGTAAAGACATTCACACCACCTCCACAACCACAAACAAACACAGACTCAGTGGTACATGTAGATGGGTGCTGCACGGTCACGGTGGGCAGACGGACAGACCGACGGACGCACAGAGGAGGGGTAGAACAAAGAACAGTGTCCTACTGCTGTGGGGGGGAGGCCTGCGTGGCCGCGGTGCCCACACACCTGGCTTACTGGGCTTGATGCCCATGGGCTGGAAGCCAGTGGTGAGGATGGAGGAGTCTGCCACGTCAGAGTCCAAGTCCTCCTTCTTGCGCCGGTAGACCAGGACCACCACGATGAGCAGCAGTGTCAGACACAGAGCCACCGCCACCATGCCCACGTAGAGCGCCACGTCCTCGGCCCCGCTCACGGCTGCCAGGGGAGGACACAGAACGACAGGAAAGAAATCATTAGGCACAACTGAAAAACTCCCTCAGGTAATGAATGGCAAGTCCAACGTGTGTGATGCTGGAGCCAAGATCCTCCAGACAAAGGTCTCACTTGAGGATCTGGTTAATAGGTTAATAAAAGATACATCAGTTCCACATTCTTTGCTTGCCACCTAATGCTGCATGACTTTGTCCCTGACTGTACGATGCAGAGTTAAAGGGATAGTTTGGGTGTCTCGAACTATCCCTTTAATGGAGCCAGTATTAGTAAATATCATATATATATACTGTATATATATATATATATGAGTATGAGTAATATCTAAAAGCCTAAAGCTTCAATGTCAACCTGTGGACAAGATATGTTTATGTATGTAGAAATATATATATTTTCTCTCCCCTGTCTTTTTCTCTTTATGCTCACAACACCCACAAGAGAGAAGGATGGAAGGATGTTCTTATTGAATGTCTCTCTCTCTCTCTCTCTCTCTCTCTCTCTCTCTCTCTCTCTCTCAAAAGCCTGAGGGTGGAGCAGGAGCATCTTTCTCCCCTCAAAGTACAGTATGAAGATGACATCAACGTGTGCATGCATTTGTGTGTGTGTGTGTTGTGTGTGTTTTGCAGGAGAATGGGATTTGCTACGGCTGTCTCCCTGGGCTTGGGGAATCTGGTGGCGGAGGTGGAGAATGCTCCCGGGGCCTTTGTGTAGGGCCATTGTCCCCGGGAGCCACGGGGGCGTAGCGCTGTCAGCTGAACACAGTCAAGGAGGGGACGCATTGAGCAGTGCAGCTTTGGGGGACGGAGAACAACGGCAAAGGTTAAAGTGCCGCGGGCTGGCGTGTTGACAACAAAAGGAGGACCGCAGCAGGAGGAAGAGCAAACTGGAAATTAAAAATATAAAAGGAAAAACAAAGAATGACACAGAGACAGAATGAGCAATTTACTTTCCAGCAGTAACGCGTCCAAAAAGGTTTGTGTCATTAGTTGAAATATATCCCCAGACTGTCATGGTATTGTTTTTTTTAACCACTGGATAATCCTACGGATTGACTGCGCTCAACATTCGAAGCACTGATTTGACTCATTTTAATTGGTGTTGGTAAATCTGTGGTATGAGAATGGCGCGATTCAATTAGCAGAGTGCTAACAGTCAAAACTGAAGAGAAAATGGTCAAATAAGTATTCTTTCTGTCTTTGTCTCACTCATCTCCGTTAATTTCGTTTCATCCATTTGTCCTTGCCTTCTCCTCTTCCCTTGAGAAATCCATTCCTTTGGACAAAGCCGCCTGACATACCCAAGTCTTTAAGAGAAACGCCAGAATCTATTTCATGGGTGATTATCTCAGAACAATCTGATACCTTGAGTAGCAGGATTACATGCAGCCGGGCTCTACGGCGGCCCGTTGTAATGCCACAGATATCTTGACATGCAATCAATTGTGAATGACTGGCTGAAGATAAACACAAGTGTGTTTTGTTCTTGACATCACATAGCACATGTGCACAGAATATATCTATGCTATGGAGGGTCTTACAGAATACATACACGGTTCCTCCACCTCTAATTCTGCCCGTGCCTCTCTCCTCTGACTCTCTCTCCTGAGGGAAGCATTGAGGTGCTTAACTCTAAGCAGCCGGGCTAAACCTTCCACCTTCCAAAAAAAAGGGGGAAAGACTATTGTTGAACCTCTCATTAAAAGTTCCCACCAATCGTCTTGGTGAGTCAAAGGCCAGACGAGGCTGTGATATTTGGACTTCTAGCGCTGCAGTCTACAGAGAGATGTGCAGTCTGACTAAAGACAAAACAACACCCCTCAGCAAGGAGACAGGCCAACCGGGTTCTGCTGATTGGATAAACATAGCCTTAGATTGGCCAGTTGCTGTTTACTTTCTGAGGGCAAACCAAAGGCACCTAGCTAACCTCAGATGCAGAGATCCAGTATCTCTATTCTTCTTTTTTCCCTGCACACCCCATTCTTGCACCCAGACAATAAAGTCAGTCAATCAGGCAACTCTGTCCATCTCTCCCCATCTCTTTCTTTCTTCCTCTCTCTCTCTCTCCCTCTATTCTGTCTGCAGTCTCTGGTGGTTTATCGGAGCATCGCAGAGAAGTTTTATCTGACCCACCAGGTGTCACAGTGAAACGATCCCGCTGCTCGCTACAACCCTGACCAGCAAGTACTCTCGGCTCTTCCTGGCCCTGTTCCATTGATTTTCATGATGCCAGCCAATATCTGAAAGGACATCCATCACACTTTAATTGACATAGCTAATCGGGTTTTATAATTGGATGGGCTTTACTTTAGTCCCCCTCTAGCGCGCCCTCTCTCGCCCTCTTTTTCAAACACAGACTCGACCAATTTATCTCTCTTCAGCTCCGCCGCCCGTCACTCCATGGTTCACGTCCACTTGGCGTAATTGCTGGCAAAGAACTTTTGATTCTCTTTTTGTGCGACGTGTCTTCATGATTGACACCCGTCGGCGGATAATCTGTGGCTGTGATGAGCTGTTTTCACAGCTGACCCCGGGCCAATCTCTGTTTGTTCCCCTCTCCCCGAGCTTACAGTTCAGCTCCTCAGACTCACTCCAGGGCTGGCTGGTTCGGGATCAGTTTCTGACTTGAGATGGGCCAGTACGGACTTATATAAAAATAATAATTCATCTCCTCTGAGGCGATGTACCTGGATCCCGTTGAAGTTTGCACTCTCGCTGCATTGGCAGTCAGCACAACGTTTGGACCCGATAGTCCTCGACTCTCTCCCCTTGCTCCATTCTCTCTCCCGCATTGATAAATAAAAGCTTTGCAGCCTCCTGCGCCTCCCCCCCAGGGCATTTATCAAGAGACCTGAGAATATATTTCATCCCATGGCCAATCCTAGTCACTCGCCCGAAGATGAATAACATGGGAGTTCTTAAGGTCAGGGAAATACGGCTACTAAAACTCTCAAAGTGAACGTGACCATTACTATCTCCACAATACAGTCGTCCCATCCCTCAGCGGGTCCCGGTGAAATATGGCCCAAAATAAATGTTCAGTCATTTTTCACAAAAGCCTGTGACCCCGCTCTGACAAAGACGCCCGTGACGAAAACATCAGCTGCTTCACCAACAAATTAGCTGCCTAGGGTCAAAAACAGACCGACGACAGATTAATTTGTGACACCCCCCAAAACAAGATGCTGCATATTTAGATCATTAACTTCATTACACACATTAAGCCAAATAATTGTTTTTATGTTGTCCTAATTTCCTGTGCCTACGGATGTGAGCAGTATCATTTTCCCCACTATCCTTTTTCTGCCCTCTAACACCTGCCTGCCATTTAGGCTCTGGCACGCTGCCAGCGTATTATTTCCCTGCACAGATTTTGCGTAGCTCCATCTTGGGCTTTTGCTTGCTTTATGAAAATGATCCTGCCTGGGTCAGATCTGTTTATTTTTGAGCTGTAACACAAAGCTCGCCGCTGCACATTGATTCTCTTATATGCAAGAAACAAAAACAACAACCTCATCTAACGAATGCCATTCCAGGCCTAATGAGGGAGATTAGAGATGTTTGTGAGGTCCTCAGACAAAGGGCGTCTTTTGTGGCCGAGTAACTGCGGCTCACTCCGCAGTTGTATTGTTCGATTACACTGGAGAAGAGGAGGGCGCCTTTTGTTTCAGGGGGAAGTTTTCCATCTCAGCTAATAGCCTGCAGACATGGTTGAAGTATGCGAGTTGCTGACAAGCCAAAACCATCTTGCTATTTTGCTTATTATAATACTTCACACAGCCGTTGTCTATGGAAACACATCTGCTGGGAACAGATTGGGACAGGCATTCTTCAGAGGCCAGCGCTCCGCTCTGCACTGTCAGTGTAAATACTGAGTGACTCGGTGTGTCTGTGTGTGTGTGTGTGAGGAACAATGACTGGCATCTTTGTGTATATATCTTGCCTCTCTGGGGAGGAGCTGCTGACCTTTGATGATGGGCCGACAGAGCTCCCTGGTTCACTGCATCAGCCAATATTCAGCTATCGGTTGACACACGCGTGCGCACAGACGGACACATTCTCTCACACGTACACATAATGTGACATACAGAAGCTCAATCCACCCCGCAGCTCTCTCTATGCATCGGTCTATCTGATCACGTCAAATGGTGCAAGATACATAATTCAGTTTATTAATTCACTGGCCCATGTTAACCCAGTCCCCATTAAAACCCTGTGTTTATCATGCGGATCAGCCAAAGAGAGCGCTATTTATAAGATTTGTCTCTATGAGACACCACCCTGAGACTCATTTCTGGATGGGAAGCTGCAATATCTTTCTGCCTTTGATATCTGCAGGGAGTGACAAGAGCTCTCCTTTCATGTCCATCTGGTCAGCAGTGGACCCCGTGGTGCTACTTTCCACTCAGCTGCCGTGCTTCGTGGTTTCTTATCCTGACAGTATTAATGAACACAGTGTATTAGTTGGAACACAGTGGCTGCTTTACACAAAAAAGTGAATTTCCCATTGGCTTTGTAACTACATAAACGCACAGCATAAACACAAATCACAGCACACATGCACACCGGCCATGTGTGCTTTCGCCGACTGATTTGACCCGTGGCACTTTCTCTGACAGCTTGTGTTTTATTCAGAAGAGAGATGGTTTAATTCTCAGCTCTATTAATAGCTCGGAGAGCAACACAGCAGCGACGCAGGTGAAAAGGTTGTATATTATCTTAGCAGCGGGTGTCATACAAATGTTTATTAGAACTGATCGTCGAAAAAAGGTCACGCAGGTGGGGACGAGCCGGTAATGGTCCGCAGACAATTCTACTGCCAGTACAAGTGTCTTATGAAATGGACATCTTTCCTTCCATCTATCACAGGAAGCTGATGCCATAAGGAGCCATAAAATGTTTATCTGATCGAATAAAACGAGGAGAGGACACTCTCGCTCCCCATGCCAAAGTGGAGACAGTATTTAAAAACATAGAGCATGAAGGGAAAAGCCTCTCTACCTGCCTTAGTTCAGGGGTCAATTGATGCTAATCCTGTAAACCTGCTGCTGATGTATTGCTTATGATCTACTTGATATTGTCTTTGATGTAGGGTGCAAGACTAAACCGTCATGATTTCAATTTTTAATACATTTTCCACTTTGGGCTTCTTTTACTTTATCATATCAGTGTTCTCAAATGTTGTTTTGAGCATATTTGTTGATTTAGAAAATGTTTATTTGCAACTAATCAGCTCATCTATAATAAGCAGATATTTAAAACTAAACTGCATCCAACTGATCCTGTTGCAGAAAAGTGGTAAAAGAAATAACTTGTGCAACGGGATCTCCTCTATTGTTCCACTGAGTTGAACAGTTGTGTTTGCAGTATGTGGGTGGGTAGTGCACTCACTCTGTGGGCACTGCTCGCTGGTACAGTTGAGAGACTGGAGGTCAAGTCCCTGGCAGTCTTTGCCCCCAGGGCCAGGTGAGGGCTGGGTGCACTCCCTGCTCCTCCACATCGAACAGTCTGCACCACACGCCGACCACTTGCTCCACTCGCTCCAGCCTCCGTCCACTGCAAACACACGGAATGAGAAACACGGGTGAGCACAAACACACACACACACACACACAAACACACACAGCAGCAAAACTCCGACTGATTCACTTCAACCAGTGATATCTCAGTTCTAAGGGAAAACTATTGATCGGAAAACATGCTGAATACCTTCAATAAAACAAGCTATAACTCCCTCTTACAGTGGGAAACTCTACACGGTGAAGTTCAGATGCAGCAGCGGTGTAAAAGCAGTGGTGTATTTGCGTATGAGATGAGAACAACTGGAAGAATACTCTGTTGCCATCCTGTGCAAATCCACTCTAAAATGGAAACCTGGTAGGTAAAGCATTATAAAGACATGCAAATCCACTTGCACACACTCAAATCCAGCAGATGCGCAGGGAAACCAAAGCGTGTAAAACTGCTGAGGGAAGCCATATTGTCTCTATTCTGCGTTCTTTGTTTATTTTTAACATGGAAATCAGATGCAACTAAAGCTAAACCCCAGTGGTACATGGGTGCTGTGGCCTGGTAGACTCAGCTGTCAACAAACTAAATCTGTACAGGGAGGAGAATTTGACCCTTGGGAAATTGGCCCTCTAGTCTGCTGTCAAACATACATGTGTGCCTATATGGTTTAAAAATCCTCCGACATGAACATTCGTGAGACGAAGCAAATCTCCCTCAGTTTGATTTCTTTGTCAAGCAAGCCGTTACTGTAGCAACATGAGCATTACCTGCAGTGCGTTTGAATGCAAGACATAATACAGGTGGTATTACTCTGAACAGAGGCGGATGTAAATTACACCCGATGTGTATTTCTGTCTACCGCAACTTGAAACACACCACCATCAACACGGGGAAAATGAAACAAATGGAAATGGGCCAGTAATTGTTCTGTGCGGGCCCTGCTGTAAGAAACATCAGTAGCTTTACCACACGCAGAGAGGGAGACCACTTCCAAAAGGTGGGTGTAACTCGGCATTGTGGTGGGGTGGGGGAGCCAGGCGGCTGGGAGTGATATTGAGAGTGACACAGTGCCAGGCCTGGGGAAGGTTACCATAAGGCTAATGGGAAAAAGAGCAGTAATGAGCTCTCATGGGGGAAAAACGCCACTGTCTCGCTCTTTCTCTCTCCCAAATGTAGGGGTGAAGGGGACCAGACAAGAATCACCAGAGCAACACACACACACACACACACACACACACACACACACACACACACACACACAGAGAGAGAGAGAGTACAAGCACACCTCTATGACAGCAGTAACCCTCCTCCTGACTGACCTAAGGGCAAGAAAACCGTAGCGCTCATTAATCCTAGCAATAAATAGTGCAGGGTGCATGACCGAAAGAGAATGGGTCTGACCCGCTGCAGGTCGGCGACTTTGGTTAATAAAACACACGTGTGAGAGTCACTTAGCATGGGATTTTCTATTATTGCATAACTGTACCAAGCAATGATATTATTTAGTTTTACAGCCAATTGGATACCAAGCTAAATGCCGCTGTAAGCATATGAGGCCAGAGGCCCAGGTGTGCCAGTCCCACACAAGTCTCCATGTTGGTCCGTTTGTGTCCTCAGATGATTGCTAGAGAATGTGTGTTTGTGTGTGTTTGTGTGTATGTGAGATGGGATGCTGACACAGCTCGGGCCTCTTTGCAGTCAGATCCATTTGGCAGCGAGAGCAGAACCAATCAGATAGTTGTCCTTGTTTGGCATTGAGTGGACCCATCCGTGGGCCAGTGGGCTGATTATCCAGGCTGGGAACGAGAATGATTGAATAGAGAATTACATCCTAATGAATATATTATGTCGCCCCTTAGTTTATCCACACCACTGTGAAATAAAGAGATCAACATCTGCCCCGATGAGGTGATGAAATTCTACTTCTCTTTTCCACCACAAAGCGAGACAAATGGCCATGCGAATAACATTTTCAAACGAGGAGATTGGAGTGGCAACAGGGTGCTGCTCGTGAGAATGTGGAGGAGACACAAGCGCCGTGACCCAAGGCTGAGGAAAGTCAAAGAAAGATGAAGATGCATGAACAGTTCTTGATGGCCTGTCTGACTCAATCTTAACACATGTTGCAAATATTTCAGAAACAGGAGAGGCTTTCCACAGGAGCAGAGACCAGAGAAGTGTTTGGACAGCAAAGAAGCAAGAGGGAAGATCGTCAGCGGTTGCAATGAATGCAGTGAAGCAAGAAAATTGACACTTTCCTTGATTTTCTTTTTTTTCAAGTTCAAGGCGGAAATCAGAGCCAACCCCTTTCCTTTTTCAGAATCCACATAAGAAAATTATTATCCACAGCCACAGTTTTCCTTATCAAATCCCCAGAAAGAGATTGTTAGCGCCACTGCAAATTTTCAATCATGCAGCACCACAGGTTTTAGGTCAGACGGGTCTCTGAGGAGGGAAAGTAATACAATAGCCCAGTGGCAAGCCCCCGTTTGGACATGTTGTAGGGGGGGGGAAGCAAAAAGGGACCCGGACATTCTTTACAGGTCAGTAGGAGGGCCTGTTGAAGGCTTTGCTGTTCAAAATGACAACGGCTACTGACGGACACAGTCCGAGATCATTGGACACCTATGGTTTCTGTGTCCTTGAGGGGAACACAAGGAGGTAGACAAGTACCACTGAGACCAGCAGGCTGCCGCTGTGCTCCCACTGTCCTGTCAACACACGTGTGCACAGTAACCACCCCTAATCCTGGTGGTCAAAGGCTGATGAAAAAATGCCACTGAAAACGACAGACCCATGGAGGGGGTCGAGAGCTCGGCCACAGCAGTGGGTCATGCAACGGATATTAATGACCACAACTCATCCTGTATTTCTGACACATTTTATACATCTAAAACTCAGATTTTTCTTTGTGGTTGTGATGTAGTATTTTATGGATAACTGCACAAAGCTGAGTCTTCTCCCGTATGTTAACTAAACCACTAGAACAGACCAGAATGAGACAGAATGAGATATGAGGAGGGTGAGCCAAAACAAATGGCACCGAATGATTAAAAACAGCGCTGATGCGAGGCTGTCACCAGATGGCCACCGTCTTTTTCGCAGTGAACTAAAGTGTCTTTTCTCTCACATTTATTAACCACCGCCTTTATTTATTCCTCGGATAAAATATGAAGTCTCCGGGAACAATCTCTGATAATATCCAGAGACACACGAACGCTTGCTTCAAAAGGTAGAAATAGACATTTGCCTGCAGTGCAGACAGTAGACATATGGGCGTTAACTTGCACGTGTACGACGCGAACATGCACAAACACACGCTTACAAGCACGCATACACAAACAAACCAGCCCAGAGTCTGTTTGTTTTCCCTCTAGTAGAAATCTCACAGCTCCTCTGGCAAGCCTGAGGGATCACTACAGTATTTAAATAGTTCACACGCGTTTGAAATCCCTTCAGGTTGTTTGCTGTTCTCTAACACATCAGCAACGACTCCATTCATTTGCGTGGGGCAGGTGTCACTGTGTCACTTCCAAATCTGGGGAATAACTATTTGCTGTTGACACAGGTGGTGTGTCTTTGTTGGAAACGTTGGCGTGATCTGACATTTTGCCATCACTGTTGGCTCTGATCACAAGTCAACGCAGGGGTAGAGTCAATGAAAAGGGTGAGGGATGGACTGCAGATTTCGCGGGGTACTTTCGGCATCATATGATGAGATGGAGACAAAGGAAAAGGCAGAGAAAGGGAGAGAGAAAGGGAGATAAGCTCTTGCATAGTTTGGCTACTCGCTGTCTCAAGTGTGTCTGCTCTGAGCCTCAGGCTTTAGCCTCCTCCTCCTCCTCCTCCTCCACAGCTCCCTGTTTCTCTCCCAGCATGAAGCCCATCCGATCTGCCACACAGGCCTCCATCAACTCTCATTAAAACACTTTGGAGACTTAGACAAAAATACAGATGAGCCTCTCCATCTTCACACTTTCCAGATGAGAGGTGGTAGCTCACGTGTAGACACAAGAGTCATTGTGAATCGACATGTGGAGAGTTCTGATGGAATAATGCTACTTTTTTTAAATGTGGAACAACACATGGCCATCGGCATTTCAACAAGAAATATATATAGACTTCGCCGGGCAAGGCAGAGACAAATAATAGCCGTTGCATGTTGTTGCTTCCAAATATAAATTGATTTGTTGCCAGCGAATATTCATCCAGTTGACAGCATCTCCTTATCCCCAAAGGAGGAGTAAAGCATTTGGGGCCATCGATGTGTTTTAGACAAAGCAGACTGAAACTGCAAATCACAAAGAATAAGCAGATAAAAACAAAATAGATTTTTTTCTGTAACTCATTTCAAAGACCTAATGCTGTAAGCTAAATGCACTAGAGAGCTTATAATCAGCCAAGAATCTAAGTCTGGATAATTGATGAACTCTTGAAACAAGACCAGAATGAAATCATTTATTATTTTAAAATGCAACTCAAAAACGCCTCTCAAGGCTGACTTTAAAAAAAAAAAAGCTTCTGAATCCAAATGTCAGCCGTGTCAAAATAAATAACATGATGTCTATCTGCAGCATTACAGCTCCCCGTGTAATTCGTTCTGCTCAAGTCTCTTTCTTCTAAAATGAGCTGAAATCACCATCTACTGTGAGTGCAGTGGATTAGACCTGCGAAGGCTGTAACCAAAGTGGTAATTAAGGTTTTTATCCAGTATGTTGGGATGTTCTCTGCTAGGCTGGTCTCATCTTCTCCCCCTTGCTGAACGTAACTCTATGAGAACGTCTATTCATGTATTCAAGCTGAATATGTATGTTTTAATCACGTGGACTCAGATGCATTTGGGGGTTGTCTTCGCTGGGCCGTGTGTGTGTGCTGGGTGACGGATGATGGGAGATTGATCAGTTCAATCTTGGGGGACTTTAGAGGCATGTCTGTAAGTACACAACAGGGCCACGGCACCACTTGTTGATGGAAACAACAGCCCATCCCCAGGCTCTGGCGCGGCGGACTTCGGCCTTGAAGGGAGCCGTCTTCAGAATCCGACAGCTGGGGTTGTCTGTGCCACTGATGTTCTGTCTGAGAAAAGGAGGCAGGGACTACTCTCTGTGGCCAAACAACGGGACTGATAGACGTGTGAGCGGGGTCGCGTTGCTGTGGCGTCTCATTGAGAGAGAAAAATACAAAGAAGTTCTTTCTTTCTCAAAGTCTCTGCAAACTGTGTTCACGGGGCACAATGCAATTTCTGTCACAGCACCTTAAGGGTTGAAATGACACACTTTCTCCTGGCGGGGCAAGAGAAAGGTAGAAAGGGGCGGGGTTTAGTCCAACAATTGCAGCTTGGACTGACATTAATCTCTTTAAGCTCATGGAGGTCAGTATCCGGCTTTGCTGTGGGGGAATGTCAAGCATCCCCAGACACCCCTCTAATTCCATGACTCGTTGCTCCAGCGCTAATAATCCAGATAGAGCCCCGATGGAGTGTCATGCATTGCTGTGTTTCCTTTGTCTTCCTCCTGCTGCTGTATTCCAGTGGGCAATGTTACTTACACTCATGCTTGACATCTAGTGATGTCTTTACATGGGAGATGTGTAATGTAATGCCCCGATTCACTGGGGAAGATAACCTCTGTTCTAGGCATGGAGAAGCTGCCACTGCCAGAGGTGTTGGATTTCCCCATCTGCTATTTAGCGTACGGGAGATTTCTCCTGCGGTCAGCATGGCTGCAGAGTCCCAGCTATACGTCCACAGACGGATCTGCTGGCAGCTAAACGGCAAGCTCTTGTACACACTCAGGCTTTTTCTACTTGTTTCTCAGTTTTCCTCTCCTCTCTGTCACTCTGGGCTTTGTTCCCGCCTTCCTTACACTGCATCTGATTCCATCTGTCTCTACCCTCCCTTCACCTACACCTCCTTTTTCCTATGCTGCTCCCTCTCCCTCTGTCAGGGGGCCTAATGTGGAACTGCAAATGAAGCAGCTTGACTTCCATCTCAGGCTACCGGAGATCGATATGTGTTGCTCAGTATCAGGCAGAACATTCTCTGCCTCTCCGACGCTCTCGCAAGGGAGAACAGGCAGGCAAATGAAACGCCCTCAACTCCTCACACGTAAACATGGCACGGAGGCTGCCATAATTCAGCTTTTTATTGCCCATATTTACTACATAGCTTGAGCAGCAAAGAACAACAAATGTACTAGCTGGTCTGACACAATGCCGTGGCAGGGACCGTGTCTCTAAAAGCAGACAGGTCTCTGAAATAAAAGCAGGGCCCATGTACAGCGCAGCAGATTAAGAGATATGTGAGCAAAGAGTACTGTGACGACTAATAGACTCTGACATTGCTGTGTAAGCGGTCTAATTGCAAGAAACAACAGAAGCACTGACGTCTAAGGGAAGACCTGGGTGCTGGAACAAAAGGCAGCCAAAATAAAAATGAATTGATGACTTCTAGATGCAAAGAAATGCAAAAAGGAAGCCACAGGAAGCCAAGCACCACAGGACAAACGGGGTTGCCTGGGAGTTACCTGGACAGGTGGCCACACAGGCACTTTTCTGGACGTTCTGCCCCTCACAGGATGTGCCTCCATTCAGTGGCGTGGGGTTGGTGCAGCTCCGACTCCTCTTCTGCCAGCCACGCCCACACACAGCACTGCAGGACGACCAGGTGGTCCACGTGGACCAGCCGCCGTTGACTGTCAGACCAGCGCCCGGGGAAAGGTGGGTGAGGGAGGGGGATGGGTTTGGGAGGGAGGGATAGATGGATGAAGGGACAGAGCAGCCAGGATTACCCGACATGCACCACGGACAAGAGGTGTGTTGTGCTAGAATAATCGTGACTGCTGTTACACTCTTTGGTTGAGCACTGATGGAAGAGTGAGAGCAATACTGGCTGCTTCCTGTGTCCACGTTGGCAATACAGACAACTGTTGTGAAAACAAAATGGCTTCAACAGGGAGCAGCAAATAACATGACAGCTTGCCATTTTTGACCTTATCGCTGAGGAACACACAGAGCTGCAAAGTAACTGGTGGACATTTTAAATATCCTTTCTAAAGGTAATGGAAGATATTATACAAAACACTCAGGCAGAATGTAATCACTGTAAAGAAATGCTATTTAAAGCAAAAAAGCTCACAGTCATGAGTGCATAGAAAAAGCCCACGCCTACTCCTTGGAGATGCAAACGCACTACTGAAAAATAAATATATATATCGTTGCTGCTTCAGTAATTCAGATTGTGTCCTTCACACATCCACCGCTGATTTCATTCTTCAACTCAAGTATTGTAGAGAACAACACTGTAGGCTATCAGTTATGCCTCTTTTATATTTGAAACTAAAGGTTCAAGCACTTACAAATATACAATGCCCACGTACTGAACCTTAACCCTCTATTGGCACTTAATTGCTGCTACAGTATATCGCTCGATCCCGGCAGGTGATTATATCAAACACGCAGGTTTGATTCTAATCAGCTCCCCCCTGTACATCCCGTGTTTACCGCAGCTTACAAGATACCGAGATTCCTGATTTATTGACTTGAACAGCACTGTCGTTCCTTCTCTGTACATACTCCCTTCCTAATCCCCCCCCCCTAACTCTCGCCTGTGCTTGTCGTGGCTGAATCATTTCCTCGCCCTCTCTATGCGATTGATTGCCCACCACGGCGAGGTAAATTGCCAGGCAACTCGGCCCCTGATTGCCCCTTAGCACAGAGTGCAGTCACACCAGCCAGGCCTTGTTAAAATACATCTCTGCCCCCCCCCGTTGAACCCCCTTTGAAAAGTACCAGCTGTTATGACTTACTACAGCTAGCTAGTGTGGTGGACAGTGAAGCTCTCAGGTAACTGAATTGTTCTTTCATTTCTTCTTCTTTTTAACACATGTATTGTGATTTAACCTCAAATATGTCAACAAAGTTAATACATTTCTCATCTCGTCAAGCACATGGAGTGATGTGAAGAAATTAATAAACAAGCAAGCAGCCTATGCAATTTGTTCACAATTTGTCAGGTCCACGAGTGAAAACGATTGTTTGACAATACGAGGAAGACCAACAATAGGAATGTGAATGCTCTTGCCTCCACAATTATTCCAACGCTAGATTTCTTCATCTGCAGAGCAAGTCTTTCAACAACAAGCTAATCTATTATAATCAACAGCTGGAATAATTGGGCTTTTTTATTTTCACGCTGGAGGCTTGGAGGAGTGTATGATAATGTGTGTTTTGACTGCATGCTGCAAATTAACACATTTCATTTGAAACCGTTCACAGTGAAAGTGCACATGCTTTAATTTTCAACTACATTTACAGTCAAACCACCAAGTAAACGTTTGAACCCCCCTACAGAGTCTGTTCATTTACAAAACCAGCCTAAAAGGAAGTTACTTGAAGTGCTTACTGTCTATTTTGTCTTAATTGTTAAATATTGATTTGATAATTATATTACTAAACTAAATAAAGTAAAAAGACTGTACAAGTCACATCAAAAGTAATACACGCAGGTGCTTTCTCACTCACACTTAATACATAAAGACGCGAATATGTTTTGATCAAATAATTTGCTTAATTTCACGAGTGCTATGCTAACTTACAGTGCACCCCTTGTTTTTCATGTATTTCAAATTTATAAACTTCATCAAAATAAGCTGAATTGTCTTGTAAACCTTGTACAAGCTAAATATTGAATACATTTCACACAAACACCTTTAAATGATTTTATAGCAGAAGCCTTGGTGCACATGCTGCTGAGGAGGATCGTGTACTCCTACATAGTGCTGTATATTTGTGGCATATGGTGCGTTATCTCTGCGGTCGTGTTAGATAATACAAGAACTCTTGTTCTGACTTTACAGCACATCATGGTATCGGCATCTTCTGGCAGCCTCAACAAAAACACACCCTGCTTCAGACATTATGCCAGATTTTTACATTTTTCAGATGCGTTCCCACACAATTTCCTGATTGCATGTATAGCTGAGAATTAAGGCTGGCTGTTGTAACGTATGCAAAACTTAAGCAGTGCCAGTACCCAAGGAACCCTCTGTGATAGAAAATATGCTGTTTTTTCCTGAATTTTAATAAAGATCAGTGCGCTTATCAAGCCAAGTCATTATTTACAGTTTGCTGTTAATTCAATTTCTCGTCCCGTATTGGATCCACTACAGAGAACGAGGAAGATGGCAGGAGGAAGATTGGAGACTGCCAGCTTTTCTGCAGAATGGCTGCCAGCAACATTTTAAGTCATGCTAATTAATGTGCAGATACACTACTATATCTTTTTGTAGTTATTAATGATAGTGCAGTTCACTGTTCGCTGAAAAACAAAGCTGATTTATGCAAGTTGTCACCATACGTAATATGCTGCATTTTGTTATTACAACTACGGTGTTAAATCTGAGTGTAATATTTCAACCACCTGATAAAAGAAGTGCACCCAGGTATCGTTCATGCATGAGAACATGCAGATGTTTATGTGGAAATGTGGGATAACGAGAGCAACATGCAAGCAATAGATGAATTATTCAAGCTGTTTCTTATGTTTGTAAATTTAGGAGCTATTGGAAGCCCAGGCCTCTCCCGCTGCCCTCCGTGACACCTGTTGAAAGAAGTTATCACCTACCATAGACTAGGACCGTGGCACAGGTGCTTTTGCGGCGAGCGACGATGTTTTTTGCCACACACGTGTAGTTGCCCGTGTCCGCCAGCCGGGCTTTTTTGATGACAAGATTGTAGTCAGCCGTGATGAAAAAATTGGGGTCACTCGCTGGGTTGATCACATCCTCGTTTCTCTGCCACTCCACCTGAAAATATGTTTCAGAGGTCAAAATTCACTGCAACTTAATAGAAACCGTCTCCCCCTCCTATGCAGCTCTGGACTGCTGCAGATAAGGGAGTTGTACATGGACAGGAAAAGCAGTGGTGTATTTATTTTTTTTGATGCAATCAAACAGACAAAAAGCAGAACAATTGTAGATTGGTATGATACTGATGCTGAGATGAACGATGTTCCTATTTGTTCTCTTTTTGTGTGGGAAATGTAGCTTTGATTTTGTAGCCGCTGGAGTTCTCCATAGCTGTTGGCGGTCTGAGAGTGAAACTGATCACGCTTTGTGTAGTTTCTGTGCCCTCTTGCAGAAGCCAAAACTGATGTTATTCATTTTCTTGGTGTACTCTCAGATTGGTTTGCTTGTTTTCGTGCTCTCACTTGACCTTGTGCCGTCTCGAGAGTAGCTACGATACGGAGGCATTCTTGTTGGTATTACGGCCAGTTGCGATGCCGCATATAATTGGGCTTTCTTCCTCTCGTGCACTATTCCCGTTTTCTCCCGTGGTGACTTCTGCTCTGATGTTCTTTTCTGTTGAACTGCAGTTGGCACCTTCCTTCCCATTTCTCTGCAAACTGTCCCTACTCTGTCGAGCTGTGATTGGCTAGTCTGCTGCTTCTGGTCTCTGAGCTGTCTGAGTGGCTGGCCTAACCTCCTCTTGTGTTGTTATTAAAGCGGTTAGTGCCTATCTGGGACTGCGAGGATGCAGCAGACGAGGTGAAACAGCTGGCCCCAGTCTGGTCCCTCTAAACACAGACACACACACACCACTGAGAGATGTGAAGACGGACCGAGAGAGTTGGGCAGAACAAGAGTGTATGAGAGACACAGGACATGGAGAGACGGCAGAGAGAACAAGATAGGGAGAGAGAGAAGCAAATAGGTCCATTAATTATGGATAGGCCTTTAGAGATGCCAAACGGGGATTGAAGCCTCCAAGCCTATCCTGAGTGATGTGACGAGATGCTATGATATACGGATTCTTAGAGATGTAAGAGAGATAATAAATCAATAATGGGGAATAATTAAAGGTGTAATTTATCCGTACAGGGTTGTCGGCTCCCCTGGTGGAGCAGCGAGAGATGCTGGGGAGCTGATGCTGAGCTACTTTTTGCTCTTTGTCCTCCTGGTGAGGAAAGGGTAAATGGATGCTCGATGTGGGCCTATAAATATCTTCTGAATCCTTGTCTCACCTCGGCTTGTGGCACTCCCTCAGGGGGATGGCAGCGCAGTAGCACCTCCTGGTCCAATGCTACCTCTTTACCCTGCGGCTCCTCCTCAAAGTTCTTTCTCAGGTCTGAGGGAAGAAGAAAAGAAGACGGGGAGAAACGCAACCAATTAGGATATTTGTAAGCGCTTGTGAGGTTTAAGAATACCTCTATCCACAAAACTTGGCTTGGTGACGTTTTTTCACTTTCATCACTGTTGAAATGTCAACCCATGGCCTCGCTGAGCATGTCGCACTCCAGTTGGCCCCTAAGCCACACAGGGATCGGTGGCACCAACCATGTTGCTTATTACAGGCTGCCTGGCTGGTTCAGAGATGCTTGTCTGCTGCCAGAGGGGCCCGGCATCAAGCAAAAGCAATTGCATTACCCCTCACTCCACCCCTACCACCCACTCTCCTCTCTCCAGCATCCGCCAGCCTCCAGCTTCCATCTGTACGGAGCAGCCACACGAAAACACTGCCCCGAGGCACCTGGACAAGAGCTCCTGCAAGCCTGGCTGACTGCATGGGGGCTTCACATTACGTCTCATTGGATACTATTACTGTTGCACCGAGTCCTGCTATACATTTGTATAGGCTACACACATTACACAGGTAAACCTGCCAATGGTTATTTCTTACAAGTGGAAATAAATGCAAGGCCGTTGTATCTGATGAGCTAGACAGGTCGCTGACTGCTGGCAGATTGGCGCAAATTTGATGTGTTCACCCCGGGTTTTTGACTCAGAGTGAAGCAATGTGTTATTGTGTATCCAGGGGGCTGAGGGTGCGAGCCGCCGGTGAATTCCTTTAAACAGATGTTGAGCCTGTCCTAACCAATCACAGCGAGAGAAACGTTAAGACAAGCAGAGAGTTTCACGACATTTAATTTAATTAAAGCCGATACAATGGGTCTGGGGGAGACTTGAAATATAACAGTCCTGGAAGGCTCAAATGTATGCGAGTGTGTATGCGTGTGCACGTGAATGCGAAGCGGTGCGTGCGCACAAACGCATCGTTATTGAAGCATGTGTGTGTGTCCTCATCTTACATCTAACCGACTTTGTTGAGCTCTCAAAAAAGGTCGGATAATGATAGTGTGTTTTCAAAACGTCTGGTGGTTTGGAGACAGTGCTGCATTCAGCTCGGTCTAGAATAATGCATGTGTGGGAATTAATAGGCAGAATGCTTTAAAATACTCAAATGTAAAATGGCTTCTTCTAATAAAGCTTTTGAGGCTGCAGCGAGGGATGCGTCTGTGTTCCCCAGACAGATTTATGATTGCTGCACAGCAATAAATTTCAAATCTGTTTTTATTCCAGTTACTTTCATAGGGATCATTGCTGATATACTGCATCCAGAGAGAAATATGCTCATGAATACCCAAATATAGTGTTCCACTTTTATTTTAAAAAGACTGCCTTCAAGCAGATGCATTGCTCTCTGTTTTTCCCTGCCAGGGTTGAATTTTTACTTCTGAAGAATAATCGCAGGAAGAGGATTTAACTAAATTGCAATTGCAGTAATGCACTGCCGTGCAGAGATCGCAATGGCCTCTGGGCTAATTGTAAAATGAAAGTTAGTCTCCCCACCAATCCAAAGTGAAAAAAATGCTAATATCCTCTTATTACAACCTGGCATGCAATATGTAAGCACCTTGTTAAGCAGCGTTTGCATTTGTAACACCACAGTGATCATTTTAAAGTGCACTCACAAGCGATCCTGATGTATGCTTTTTGGCTCTTCTGGGTTCCGGTGGTGCTCCAGGCGACACACTGACACCAGTACTCATCCAGACCGAAGATCTTCTCCACCTGCTGTCTGGTAATGTCAATCTGCACCTGCATGATTGGCAGTGCTGCAAAGCAAACAAAGGAATGACCGTCAAAATGGTGAATGGGGGGGGGGGGGGTCAGCTCATTTGACGGCGGCGAAGAGTAAAAAGACCATACTGTTTCGCCACAGAAAGAAAATAACTGAATCCTTCACTGCGTTTTGTACCTTGAACGAAACCGGCAAAGTCATTTAAAAAAAGGCAAGGCAGAATAAACAAGCAGAGAACCATAGTCATATTTAAACAGAGTGCTTGTTAACGGAGTAGAAGGAGAAGAGAGCCTCACAGCTATCCTTGGTGTAATTTGGAAGGCGTTAAAACACCAACAGTTGGGAAGGAACAAGGGAGCGCTAAACAAACACTCTACAAACAAACATACTCAGCACGACCTGCTTCTCTATCAAATCCAGGAGTGGGGGGGGGGAAGAGTTCACAATCTATAGAGCACTTGAACGACAGTGTCGATAAAAGCGACGCTGCCGTAGTGCAAAGAAACAAAAGACACCGCTTCTTCTAACAAAGGAATATCGGGACCAAATACATTCTGCTAAACCGTCCAAACAATATAGTGTTGTCAGAGTCCTGTCTGTTTTGATATTCGAGAAGCAATCCTTCATTTCATTTTCCTTTGACCTTTGATTTGGCACCTGTAATCCAGAGCTTTTTTTTTTCATATATTGAGCTACGACCTTGATCCCTACCATGTGTCCTACTTTCTCTTCACTCTGATGAAGAGATTGCCGCGTTTCCCCCTCAGCTTCCAGCTCTCTCTCCGCCTCATCTTTTCTCTCTGGGGTCTTCTAGAGAGAGGAAGGTGTTGAACCTTTTATATGAACGCCGAACATTTTACATTCACAGAGGACACATCCCCGAGACTGACAGGGTAGCATATACAACGCTGTATATTTAAGTCTCAATGAAGAGGCGCTCTTCAACTCACATTTACATAAAGGCACTTTGTGACACTCTTACACTCCCCTCGCACACTTGATCTGTCTGAAGTGATCATTCCCAGCTCCAGGCTGAAACTGACTGAAGCTTGGCTAAGTGGCACCTATCCGGTCATCAAACCTATACAGCAATTACAGAAAGCCCTCGTGCTGATACAAAGTATTCATCAAACCAAAAAGGGGGACATTTTTTTGTCAACAATTCAAGGCAAACTGTGCATGAATATGTAGAGGCCTGTGTGAGTGCAGGCCGGGCCCAGCAGTGATACAAGCTGTTGGGAAGACAAGTGGATCGGCTCCAATGCGCCGGCAGTCACGCGGTGATAAGTAACGGTCGGACCACCCATGTCTCAGCTTCTAAATGCAGTAGATTTTGCTATATGCGATCACAGTACATGTGTGACTATGTGTGCAGTGAATCCAGGGCTGAAGCGCCACTCTGAGCATCAACAACACCCCGTGCTGTGTGCAAGAAGTCACCATCATGCTCGTCTCTGCAAAAAGGAGAAAAGTGATATTTGTGTGCTCATGTAATACAGCCAAAGACCTGTCAAAAAAGTTTGAGATAAAAGGCTGCATTTAGGAGTTCACTCTCATATATACTCCCTCTCAACTCCAGCTCGAGCTAGATGTGTGTGTGTGTGTGTGTGTGTGAGCCTGCAGTGAGAGTGTGTGGCACAGGCTGAGAGAGCACCTAAATGCTAAAACAAATGGCTAAAGTAACAAAACGGGCACTACAGAGTTTGAACAAATGGAGCAGAAGAAACCCTCCTTCTTCATTTCGAATCAGCAACATAGCAGCCTTGAGCTTTCGTCAAAATATAAAGGGTCAAAATATATGAAATGAAAAACCTGTCCTTTACATGACGAGAATATTCAAACGATCTACATACAGCAGGCAATTAAAGAACAATGGTCCTTCCTGCAGTTGCATTTTGTGTACTCTATAGCATCGATACAAAATAATGAAATGCAGCACGAGCAGCATTTCTTTTTGAGAACATTTATTTAAAGTATATGCAGCAATGTGCAATTTTTTACAAGGGAGGGACTTGGGAGAGGGAATTGTTTTTTGTGCTTGCGTCTGTCATTGATGAAATCCTTTAGAAAGGTAATGCATGCTATGTATGGAAACACGTCTGCTACTATAGTGTGGGGGAGAGAGATGGGGAAGATCAGTCTGAAGAGTGCCTTCACATATCAGAACGTTAGATGAAACTAAATTCTGAGTGACACATGAAGATCAATGGACACATCAGATTTAGCCCAGATTTAGATTTAGAGTACATACATTTGGAATTTGTCAATGAGCGCTGTTCGGTGCTTTGTATGGGCTCTAAATTCATTTGATTAATGCAAACCTTCCTTCTTCTTTGAGCTAGAGGGTGAAAGGTATAGATCAGTATGGAGATGCAAAGAATGAACAATAGCAACCTGAAGTGAGAAATCCTAAGAGGAGCAATTTGAAGGTCTGCTTGCTCGGGTAATTGCATTCCATTTTCTTATCTCTTCCTGTCTCCATAATTACCTGCTTTCTGTGTCTGACACCTTCCAGTAACACTGCTGTGAGTCACTTTCCAATTTCACTCCAATTAATAAGTAGGACAAAATAATCTCATCACACGGTGAACGAAATGGGACTGTAATTTTACAGCAGGTAATAATGATTGGGCCGGCTGCTATTTACTGTTGTTTTTCCAAAGTCTATTCCTCTGGGAGGGCTGGAAGCTAAACAAAACTTTGTGAATATCACTCATAGAACGACTGATACAGTAGCTGAGCGGATTCATAGAAAAATATGTCTGTCCCGAAACTGACACACTTATTACTCAATTATAACAATATTGATTTATAATAGTGTGCTCAGGTCCCTCCAAGCTGTTAAGAACTAAAGAGAGGAAGAGTCATTTACTCCTCTTTTCCTGCAGAGATACTGAGCGTGCACTTTATATTCCCGTTCAACGATAATTAAAACATGATGCCGTTCCAGTCTTCAGTTTGATCTGCGGCCCATTTGTAAATGAGCTTGTATTCCAAACCTCTGTCAAATTAAACATGTTGAAAGGGTGATTATGTGATTGACACTGTGTGAATTCTGGGCTTGCAGCTGGAACCCAGGTGAGTTTATTTTCATGAAAGAACTGTACTTACCCGTACTATTTGGAAAATACACACATCTCTAAGCAAAATTGCACAGAGACACACACAGAACTTACCATTCACGTACAGTCAGAACCAGTGCCAACACCAATCAACTTCTGTCTGTTGGTGGTAAACACCACTTCACTCTCAAACTCCCTGCTTGACCAGGCTTGATGAAAATGCATAACGTGAAATCTGACGCGAGGACACCAGATCGCAGTTACATGTTAATTCCTGGTTTGTGTTGTATTGACCAGACCTAGATTTGCAACTGCAGTTCCACACACACACACACACACACACACACACACACACACACACACACA
>NW_022280049.1:3074413-3097728 GCF_004355925.1 Anarrhichthys ocellatus | reverse complement strand
ACACACACACACACACACACACACACACACACACACACACACACACACACACACCTGTGTTCACTCATGACTAAGTCAAGTGGAGTTAAATGTATGTGGAGCGACGGCCTGAGCCACACGGACAGTTATATTTCCTGAGGAGATACGTTTCATGTCAGAGGTGGGAAGGACCAACAGATTTACTTTAATTACTTGACTCATGAAGAGCTATTTTCATGCAATATACACACAGTTATGCTATGTTGCTTGCTGCATTATTAATGCACTAACTTAATCTTCCTGTAGCCTACAACAAAAAGCTCCCTGCAATGTTCCTCATGGCAACATGTTGATTCTCCCCCCCCCCAAGTTATGTTAATCTTGGCGAGCTCAACATGTCAGGGAACAAATCCCTCACTGCTTCTTGTAAAGATTAACTGTTGTAAGTGCACAGTAATAATTACAGACTGGACAATCCCCCCCCCCCCCCCCCGCCCCAATTTGAAAATGACTCCCTTCATGTTCTTTGATTCATTTCCCTCTAAATATACAAAGTTCTGTTACTCAACAATGTATCTGTAAAGCAGACGAAAAGCATGCAGGGCTTGTATCTAAAAGGAGCATCCGTAAAAGCATCCGGGCTGTGCACTCTTAGACTCACCAAAGCAAACACGCTGTTCTGCCCCGAGACTTCTTGACTTTTAACAAACGAAACCAAAGGAAGAGAAAAAAAAGACTGGAAGAGATGCAGAGTGGCTGAGTTCATGAATTAACTGACCGTACTATTGTATGATGGAGCTTGGTGCATAGTCTCCAGGCAATGGAGTACAATAAAATCTATTACTAGATCCACTGGCACGCACACACGCACACGCACACACACACACACACACACACACGCACACACAGGACGCACCAACATTTAATGTACTGGGCTATATTCTAATCTGTGGCAAAGGCAAGATTATTTACACATACGCT
The DNA here is from genome assembly GCF_004355925.1 of Anarrhichthys ocellatus. Classification (NCBI taxonomy): domain Eukaryota; kingdom Metazoa; phylum Chordata; class Actinopteri; order Perciformes; family Anarhichadidae; genus Anarrhichthys; species Anarrhichthys ocellatus. The sequence continues at coordinate 3,096,768 of NW_022280049.1, read as the reverse complement.
CCATTTGGATGTAAAAAAACAAAAGCACTTACAGTAAAAAAAAAGGAAAAAGTTGCACTGTGAGAGACAAGAGCACAGACATCCATGTGTGTGTGTGCGTGTGCGTGTGTGGGTAGGATGAATTTCCCCTTGAGCCAACAGGGGCTCAACACACACAGGGTAAACATCATTGGTCTCAATCCCGGGTGAGTCGATATTGGGCTTGTCTGAGCGCAGGACTTTATTTTTCTCTCCCTCACTCTTGTTTTCGCAGGCTGTGACCTCAATTCCATAGAGGTCATTTGCTTATCAAAGGCAAGGACTGGAACCTGCAGGTCCTGAGTGTGTGTTCATTGTGTCCAAGGAAATTCAATTAGGCGGCATCCCTACCGTGTGTGTGGCTGGGATTCATCAGTGGATGTAGGGGGATTAGGGTTGGGTCTACATCAGGGGAATGCACCATTTCAAGGGGGAGAGTTCACAATGGTCGAGGGGAGACATCACAGATGAATGCTTTTAAGAATGCACCGTCTGCACATCTTGGCAACCAGTCAAAAGCATGCTCTAAGTGTTTCATTTCCTCCTGTGGTATCCTCTTTGTACAGGCTGGCATCAGTGTCATCTCCAGCATCATGAGCGCAGCACTCCTTTTCAAAGAAGCCACAATGCCCTCTTCCTCAGACCAATTACTTTGCCTTTAATACACCAAAGAAATCCTGACAACAAACCAAGCTGTCAAAAAAAAGAACTTTGGACAACTGCCAGTCTACAAACACAGGTACATAACAACCTGTGCAGGTTATCCATGTGTAAATAATTCAAAGTTAACCCCAGGTCATAGAGCCAAGGGCATCGCTGCTTTATCATGAAGTATTCAGACTTCCATTACCATGTAAAGCAGTGGGGTGATGGTTGGCCCGTGCTACCTGACGCGGGGAGAGCTGACGATGGCAGGTGGCGCCATGAACGTCTGCCTCCTAACAAAGATGACGTGGCCTTCTGAGTGAAGCATGGCTCTATTAAACAGCAAGAGAGAGATGGCAGCAGCAGGAGGAGGAGGAGGGGAAGCAAAAATGTGGCCCGAGTTCATCGGGAATACAGTAGTCAGGCGTCCCGTTCAGGGATGTTGGTGAGGTTGCGACTCAAGTCACGGGACAGCGTTCTGGGTCAAGGCTCTGCCTCCGGTTATGACCAGTTTTTCAACAGCTTATTTTGATTGAGCTGTCCATTTTCCACAATGAATGCACGCTGCAAGGCCCCTGCTGATGCTCGCAATGTCGTTAGAGATTATTCATGGCTGACAAACAGGCGAGCAGGTAGTGCTCCAATCAATCCGGCTAGGTTCAGTCCAATGCCAATCCAAGGAGACTCAGGTCGGAGCGTCGATGGCGATGGCGTTATGTTTGTGCCTCGTTGCTGAGCCAACAATGGGAGATTTGGAGCACAGAAAAATACATGTTGAGTAAATAAAAATCTATTCTGTGCTCAATAAATTCATTTGCATGGTTGTTATGATCCATATTAACATGGAATAATAACCCACTTATTATTAATCATTTATTCAACGCTCAACTTTGCCTGACAAATCGCTCAACCTGTCGGAGAATACCAGAAGGTAAATTCTGCTGTTTCTTCTCCATAAGAAGACCAAAGGGAGCAATCTTACACATCATAATCAAATGGTGAAAACAGCAACAATAGCCTACGCCACAGTATCAGGTGTAAATAATAAGTCAAGATAAAAAATACTATCCATAATCCATATTTAAACAACTCTACTCTAGTCAGTTATCATTTTGTCATCGTGCTTCTGGGATGCTGTAGTTCTACTAGCGATCTAACAAACAGCCAATCAGAATTCCCAATCTTCTCTGTCTGTGAGGGGTAGTATGAGTGAAACTGAGTGGAAGGGGATATTATTTCATGTTAATATGGATAACAGCAAATATACATAATCATTTATTGACCCCAGAATAGATTTTTGTTTCGTCGACCTGAAATTGCTTTGCTTAAAATGCTTAAAATGTATCTTTAAAATATAATTCATGTGCTTTGAAAATATATTTTTCTGTCCTTCAAATCTCTCATTGCTGGCTCAGGAATATAACGCCATAGATCAGAGGCTAACATGCCTGTTTTGAAATTCTGCCTCTGTTACTAAGCGACTGCCAGTGCAGGTCTCTTTAACCCTCAACCCCCCACCCTGATTTTCTTGTAATTATGAGCCCTTCCAAATGATACAGATGAAAGGTAAGGCATTTTTTAAACTCTCTTTCTATGGACAGGAGCACTTTGTGAAATACGCTATTTGTTACACGTAACACAGCCATGGAGCATTTATATAAACTAAAGATAAAAACACGCTCACATGCACTAACATGCAGTAAATGGCCCACACGGCTGACCTGGCTGTGTCAACAAAGCACAGAGAAGCTCGGATGACAACACACACAGGAGGGAGAGGGACTTCATCCTTTGCTCAGGTAGACACTCCACTATATCTTTATAGTTGCTTGATGTATATTAATGCTCTGAGCATTGTATAGAGAGCCTCTAATGTCTGCAACTGTAATTTAAAGAGACTGTCTAAAAATATACATATTTACATATATACAAACAAGATCACAGCTCCCAACGTGCTCTAACATACAGGAGACGAACATTTAAAGGGTTGACAGTCGTGCACAGCAATATGTGAGGGGATTAGACTTTGAGCGGAAATCGTTTGAGCTCAGTGGTAATAACGAATAATGATGTACACACTTTGCATGCCCCGTGAGAATCTTTATTGTGCAAGAGATTTCACTGACACACACACCACACCAAGTCCACACAGGATATCACAACAATGCTCCGCGCACTCAACCTAAATGTTTTTCAGTTGCGCAGGTGTTCGCAGGTTTGGAACGTGATAATGAATCGATGCATACAACTTTAAAATAGCTTTAACGTGTCACAGAGTGCAGACATCTCAAGGCAGAAGTTAGAATCATGTCTTTATATACATGTTTCATATTTGTATTTGGTCCCTAGGCCACCATAGAAAAGCCACAACTGATAACATCAAATGGACATTAATTCAAAGCAATGGATTTTTCTATTTACATTGTCCCTCCATAATTAGTTTGCCCAACCTTTCCTTAATAGCACTGACACACACACACACACACACACACACACACACACACAGTGCTGTGATTTACCACAGTGCCGTTACCAAAGCACCCTCGTTGTAATTACTCTCCATCCAACACCGTCACCCTGATGATTGGCACGAGTAGAATGTTCTATGTGCCACAGTCTTCAGGCTGGGACGTGAAGGACCTGCTGCTTTATCTCCCACGCACACCTTGTCCTACCTCCAATGAGAACAAGTCAGAGGTGAAGGCCTTGAGCACTTTGCTTCTGCTTCCATTACATTCTGCAATCTGATAGAGCGTTACGCACATGAAAGCCCTGATAATTTGCTCCGGCTAACATGCTTCTCTTCCCCTTGTCTGACACGGCCTTTGACGCTGAAGTAAATAAGGAGAACTGCTCCAGGTAAGTCAGCACCGGCTCCCATCTGGTTGCCGAGTGCTCTGTGACACACAAATTGCATTAGGGTTGTCCCCTCTCTACCCACGATCGGTCGGTCCCTCCTGGGCCTTTGGCCGGCCGTGTTTAAGTTAGAAGGCAAAGGTTTTAGGTAATCCAATGATGCTGTGTGGGCGAAAGTAAATATTAGGCAAAACAACAAACAGCATTCAGGAAACAGCCTGGGGCAACACAGAGGCTACGAAAGTCTTTCTACAAAACAACAAGGATTTTCTACTTTTTTTTTTTTGAGGTACCAAAATTTACATTTGCACTTGTAATAAATTACGCAGTTTGTGGATGATGACTCAACTCATACAAAATGAACACGTCTGTTGTGATTAGCACTAATTATTTCTCTTGCCATTAGTAGCTGTGATTAAACCAATATCCTGTTCATCGCTTGTTTACTTCTAAACACCTTCTGATGGTAAGAAGTCCTCTGGTGAACATCAAGTGATAATATCTACATTCCTTTTGTAGATTTCTGCAAAATCTCAGAATATTTCAGCAACAAACCTTCGTTACGCTCCAATCTCCAGTTCCTGCCTTTGCAAAAAAATAAATATATATATATGTAGGCCCCCCGCCCCCCGAATCCAGAAGAAGAAAAGAGGAAGGCAAAAGAACTATTGAAACAATAACACTTGGGAAATATCCGCAACCTTAACCTGTAATCTGTTTGAATCCCCCCCCACGCCCCAGTGGTCATACGGTGTTGAGACCGCACGGTTCTCATTCCAGTGTGGACCACATTGTCGAGTCCAGAATCAACAACAATGCTACGCATGAGGGGTTGAAGTGCTGCAGACAGAACACGGACTGAGCCTTTAAATATTAATTTCTTTGTTCAAATGTGACAGTGTTAATTATTTATACCGTAGATGCAGGACAGAGCGTTGTGGGCTTCATAAATAACCTGACGGTAAAAACTGAGAAAGTGGAGTGAAAGTAAAGTGCGTACCCTTGAGCTCGGTTTGATATCAGAGGTACCAGATGCTTGGAGGTGGCGTTGGAATAACGTGCACAGATGCAGCAGAGATTATTCACTCGCTTAAAAATGATGATTCAAGAATCATGAAGGCAAGTGATGTGATGTACCAAAGATTTGGAAAGATCCCAACTGCAATTAATTTACATTTTTCATTACCGACTAATCTGATGGTTATGTTCCTGATTAAGTGATTCATAATTTATCCTCAGCCAAGGAGACAAATTTACATTCCTTTGTTCAACCAAAACCTAAAGTTTTCCGTAAAGTGACACAAAATAGCTTGCAGTGGAGGCGACTGTAACAGAAGGAAATTACTCAGTTGACACCAACAACATGTAAATAGGCGTTTTCTAAACACGGCTTCTTTTTCGAATGTGTACCTTGAATTGTCCTGTGATTGAATACGGAGACGGGAATCTCCGCCCCTTGACTGTCCTTTTAGATTCATGTTTGAGAGCTCTTAAAAAGACAGACAAAAGAAATCCCAAACCACTTCAGAAAACAAACTCTAAGTCTAAAACAATGCAAAATAATGAATTATTAATTTGAATTGCATAAAACCTAAAAATTGCTCCGTGATGGATCCCAGACCAGGTCCGCTGCTCTTGTTGTCAGCATGCCTCATTGAGCAAACGCTCCGATGAAGAAGGTTTTCTCAAACATGTGCGGCGTCGCCTCTGCATTGTCTTTTTGTGTGTGTTTGTGGTCAAGGCAGCGACCGCACGGTACTGAAGTCACCAGGGTTACACGTGGGCAGGAGCCTGCTGATGATTGACTCGGGCTTGTATTCCCTGAAACGTGAGCCACGACATAAACACAGTCCATCCACTGAATGCTACCTTGAGACTGTGTAGAATATACAATGTAGACTTTACAGGTTCATGCTTTCGGTAATAGAATCAGCATCCCGGCTGTTATTATGTGTGTTGCTTCCAGAGAAAATGTGATATTTTACACAGCACTTCATGAGGACACTGAAGCCATTCTTCTTCCCTCACAGCATAAACTAGTGTTTTCACAATGTCACCACGAACCCACACCCAGGACACCCTGCAGCTTTTGCTTTAAAAAGGAGTGAGTTGCTGTTTGTTGGAGGAGAGTGTAAAATACCTAAAGTGAAAGTCTCCTTGGGGCCAAGCACACAAAGCATTAACTGTCAGCCACTGAGTTCCTCTGCCTATCAAAAATCTCCATGGACTATTTAGCTGTCAGCTCCCTCACTACACCTCCCAGTTCCACTATGTTGAAAGGAATCTGAGCAGAGCAGGTGCTGATTGACACCACAAACTCCCACTCAGTCTCTCCCTGTCACCGTAGCTCGTCTCTCATTTCCATCGGGTGTGGAGGTAAGTCGGAAGATAAAAAAAATATATTGCAGTTAAAAGTGTAAAAGGAGAAAAATATCAAAGTGTATTGCTTATAATCAAAACAGCAAAGCAGGGAAGAAGTTTGCCGGCTCCTGTCTGCTCCATTCTGAATCCGACCGTGTTAAAACGTCCTCTTTTGAGGCACATTGTGGCATCCAAGCAAATTTGCAACTTTGGCCTCCATTTGCTCGGCACTAGAGCAGTACAAGTGGCCTGGGTAAAGCATGTGCTGCATTTCATTACAGCACACAGGCCGCATTTCATTCAGATGTCTCGGTTAGGGCACGAAAAAGCTTAGAAATAAGGTGAGACGGCTCCGAGCAAATATTTCCATGTAGCTCTGAGGACCAAGACGCTTTCCACAGAAGGTACACAGACTGCTGTGTGCCTTTGGAAATGAAGTTGAAAATGCATTTTACAAATTCTTATCACCCCTGCTGCAAAGCTGAAAAAAAATGTCGCAGAAAAGAAGCAACAAACTTTTATTATTTAAAAAAAAATGATGCACATGCAATTCCATGCACTGCACACTAACTACAAATGCAGGCTTGAAGGACTGTATCGATGACATGCCTTGTCTTTACCAAAATGGGGTAAATAGAAAACTTGGACTGTTGTAAAAGAAACAACCACTGATTAAAAGAATGCTGAATGCATTCCAACTTCCAGCAAGGGCACAGCTTTTGTGAGACTGACAATACAAAATGACTTTGGAGAAAGCCAAGCGCGGGGCTGACGCGGGATATGTTGTGCTGGGAGGACAAAGGCTGTGCGCGCGTGGGAGATTGGAACGCCAGCGTTGTTGTTTGACAAACGGTAATTATCTTTTTTTCTCCACTTTTGTTCCACTAATTGCAGTTAATTTTGAAATTCATTATTCCTGCATGTCAAGACCAACTTCAAAATGGAACAGACCGTGCAGCTACTCCAAATTTCAAAATAAAACAAAAACTCGGGAGTTGGCCTTTGTACGAGTCTATCGGCGAGATCAATCAGCACAGCTGGTTGGTTTTTAATTCTACCTGCCTCACTTTACTCCCGCTGCTCCAACAACAATTGCAGTTGTGTCAAGGCCAGACAAACACAGGCTTCAGTTAAATCCACATTGACTCACACTCCGAAGTGTCTTACTTTGCATTGCTGCACGCACACACACACACACACACACACACACTGTGCTGACCTGCCTGAGAAGCCTAACGGAACACGTCGGCAGATGTGTCACGGGAACAATTCACCTTGCCATCTGTTTCTCGGTGCTCCATCGCCAAATCCTTCCCTCTCTGTCTCACCATCAAGGACAGGATTAAATACAAGTCCTGTTATGGGGAAGCAGCTAATAATGCATTATCAATTAGTCCCCTTGGCTACTGATCGATGCTTAGCAGGTGGTACAAGGCCTTTTTGTTCATTTAGGATGATATTGTCCTCTTATTTCCTGCTGTTCATTAGATCCTGGCTTACGGGCCCATCAGGTTTTTGCCTAAATTGCAGCGTGGCCGTTCTTCAATATATATTAAAGATCGTGTTTAATCACTGTTGTGAGGCCCCAACGCTATTAGCAACACTTTGTCCTGAATTCACCGCAATTTGACAACAACAGAGTGACCATGAGCTGCTGGCTGTATTTTACTAAATACCATTCACGTAAAAAGAGACCTCCTGCACTGTTAGCTGTATCTGCATCCATGATGTTGACCTATACAGGCAATGTGTAGTACAGGGACAGAGGGAGGGGGGTGGAAGTTGGAGTCAGAGAGGTGATTGGCCGCTATAATACCATGGATAAGTAGATCATTTCAGCTAAGCCGAGCTTATCTCCCCCTTATATCAGAAATTAAATACGTCGTCACATTACAAGCCAGGATCTAGTCAATCGAAAAATACCTATTTTATGAAAAATGAATCCTTGCTTGTTTGCAGACGCAGGAGTTATGAGTTATATTCAGAAAGTGATAGACGGTTTTAAAAGATTTACGACGTCACACGCTGTATTTAGACTTCAAAGGATTGACAGAGGACAGGAGTCGGTGCTGATAAACCTGGAAGTTATAGAGAGGTGTTACATTCTCTTATAGGTAAATAAGTTGAATATTAAAGACTTACAGTGTTATAGAATATAGTGTTGATGACTCCACTTTAAACCATGAAAATTTCACTTTCACAGAGTACAAGGCAAATGTGTAGCATGCGATTATTTTCTCCATCTTCTTCTGCTTTCATTGTAGAAGTCTTGTCGACATCCGGTCCAATCAACAAAAGAAAACATAACCTCCCCGCATCTCTATCAGGCACTTGCCGAGGTTTATTGAAATAGGAGTGTGAAATGCATGTATTTTCCACCTGAGAGGGTTTGCTGCTGGGGTGACAATGCGACGCGCGTGAATCAAAATCGTTTCCATCAATGTTGGCAGATGAAATGCAAACACAATCAAATCAGCCTGGCCCATACAACAGTCCTCCCCTCAAATGCCAATCTCCCTTCTCCTCATCGTGTGTCTGATGAGAAATCATAGAGTGGGAGAATCTCCTAATCTATGCAAACACACTGTCAGCATTGATTTGCTCGGAGGGGATATGTCTTTATTAGGACTCGCCAGACGCCGTTTCTCCTGTTCTATAAAGGATGACCTGGGAAAGAGACCGGCCGGGGCTCTGGAAGCAGTCGCAGCCATAACAATTGAGATAAGTTACTGAGGACAGGTAATGTAATGAGAACCGATAGACTCGAGGATGGATCGATATCGGACATTGATACCAGGAGAGGAAGGACACATTGTGACGTCTTTTTTCCCTTTTCCATGTCGTAAGGAGCTTCTGAGACTGTGTGTAAGCGTGTTGTAAGCCCTGTGTGTAGGTATACTAGTGTGTGTGTGTGTGGTGGTGGTAGTAGAGGGGGGGTTCACAGAATACAAAGGGGTGTCGGTAACTAACTGTAACTGAGCAGTGCACACAGTCAGCCGGAGCAGCTCCTTTGTCTTTCCTGCACTGAATCAGTTTCAATAAACAGACCTGTCTGATGAGGGCGGAGGTCACGTCCTCCTGAGCCTCAAATACTGAGCAGTCTGACGGAAACATGTCTGCACGTCACACTCGGGTCAGTTATTAACGCGAGCCCTCCCAGTTACTTTGACGTTTGTCTGGGTCTGCTGGGAGTGAACATGGATGGCGGTAGTTGAATATCATTGACTCTACTGTGCTGCGCCGGACCAGTCTCGGATATTACTTCAACCCGAAAAGGTGAAGGGATTATTGATGACGGCTCCTGCTCTCTTTGACCAGTTTGTTTTCCACGTTTGATATCCTTTCGTGATGAAAACACAGAAGTCATTAGGATGTGTGAATGCCTCGACATCGTCATATATTTAGGTGTGTGTCTAGTTTTGACATCTCTCACTGCTTTTCGTATTTCTAACACAGGATTTTATCAGATGAAGCTATCTTTCATTAGCGTTCAGATAATAAAAATCTTTATGGTTACTTAAATCTTCTCTAAGCGGTTTCAGTTGATAATACCGTGCCGACAGAAGTCGCAGAGGTGTAGCACCCGCCCTTTAGTTCCCCCTCAGGTCAACACGGTTAACTCTGTTAGCACTGTTAGCAGCGAGCCACCGGCTAAGCCGTCGCCACGTTGAGAGCCATCGGAGGCAACAGATACTCTGAATGTCGTGTTGATCACCTTTAAAAAGATTATGAGCAGGAATTGCTATTCATATTTTGAATGCAAAGAGGATAGTATGGATATTATTTTCTATTAAAGTATCTTTATTGTGGTATTTATATATGTTGTTAAATAGTTAGAAAACATAAACATACCATCCTTTATGGCTAATTTAGTCAATTAAATACAACAAACTAATTCAAAAACAATAAAAGAAAAAGTCCAATATTGCCATAAAGCAGCTTAGTGAGTGAGTCTGATAAACACACCGATGTTAAAGGGATATACCTCGGCATAAACAATATGGTAGATAAATTGATATCTTCTTACAGTATATCATCAAATTGTAGAAATGAGGATGTAACACTTGTACTTTTTATCTTTTGTCAAACGTAACGTGTTCCGCCCCTTCTATCAATGCTGTGACTCATCTTTATCTTTGACACTGGAAGCATCTTGAAGTGAGAAAGAGATTTTCTGTACGCTGCTCCGTCTGCCGTTACTGTTGATCTAAAATTGCTAAATTTAGTCTCCCTTCGTGAATGTAAATCATTGCTGCAGAAACTGGGTGCTCTCTCTTCAGCTGCTGCTGTTTTTGGGTTTTTCTCAATGTGTTCGTCTCGGTTATTGTTTTGTATCAGTCTTAGTTATTTTTTTAGTTATTTGACATCAGCTCTTGGGTTGATTTAAGGTCTTTTTCATGGTTGTATTAGAAATATTAATCATGATTTTATAATTGCATTTCTAATTAATTCAGATTTTGTTGCATACATTTTATTATTTATTTTTATTTTTCAGTCTTAAATTTTAGATATTTTAATCTTAATGAGGCTTTCCTGATTAATTAAAAGATTAAATATAAAATAAATACTCTTTAACACTTATTTTGCCCCGACACATTTAAGTGATGGTTATAGAGATGCAGCTTCAGGGTTTGTGAAACCTTTACAAAAACAGAAACACGTTTTCTTCGTGTTGACATTTACATCTCCTCATACATACCAACAATGTATTTTGATGTATCAGACGTCTGCCTCTCTCTGCCTAATCACGCACTGTGTGCTTCACTGTTGATGGTCCACTCATCCATCAGAGTGAAGGAAGGAGAGAAGAGCAGAGCAAATGTGAAAACCATCTCCTGCACTGACTCTTGACTCCGATGTGTCTACATGCTGTTTCAATTATTTGACTGTTGGAATTAAAAGCATTAACTTCAACGACAGCTCATCTGTAATTTACACAACAAAGGAATGATGATCCTCATCGGTGTGAACGCACCAGTCAATGAGGAGCTTTTTGTTGGTTGGTCACATGGGTGCATAGCATTAACACATTTGTCATTTTTTAATCGAGTAACAAAAAAAAAGCATGGGTCCTGCTTAGTGGGGAGCATGAGCAGAGACGACCACTCGGGGACATGTGGGACACTTCTCAAAGTCTCTTTTGGAGAAATGGGCTATTTTGAGAAGGTGATTTTCCAACCGCTGCACTAGAAATTGTCAATCAATTTTTGTCAACTTGGGTAAGTCTCCAAACTCCTCGTTCCTCCTCCCTCAAGGCGTGATGTTGATATCGGGCAGCTTCTGGTGCGACAGAAGTCCTGGTTGCTTGGCAACAGGTACAAGTTTAGAGTCCAGTGTGACTGTGACGACCAGGGTGAGAGAACAGCCTGGACTGCACACACACACACACACACACACACACACACACACGCACACACACACACACACACACACACACACAGCTGCATGTGTTGGATGTGTGCGACTCACATGTTTCTTGGAGGAAGGAGGATTAGAGGGAGCCATCAGTAAACTCCTCAGGGCAGTGCTGACATTAAACAGCACAAGTGTTTGAGAGATCGATGTGGGTACCTTGGAGCAGCCATAATTCTGGACAACCACTTGTCCTTCATCGCTGCACAGCCCCACATATATGACACATTCATCATCAAAGAGGTGTGTGTGGGGGTGGGGGGGGGGGGGGGGATGTGGAGAGCTGTGAGGAGGCCTTGCAAACTTCCCAGGGTTTCCAAAGATGGAGCCCCTCCGCTGCAGCAGGGGTCTGTGGCACCCGGCACGACAGTTTTGTTTCATAGACAAATAAATGCCGACTATAACGGCTCATAACCACATGGCAAATGGTCCATCATCATTAAATGTCGGCACATTAACATTGCATTGTGATGTTCCCATAAACTCTGCAGTTTATGGGGCGCAGCGTGTTCTTTATACTGACGATTCATGTCATCGTATCAAAGTTAGGCAGCCGACTCCACAAAGTCACGACGTCTCGAGCCACAAGCAACGCGTAGATCATGCAACGTTCGGTAAACGGGTTACTCAGGGAAACCAGGTTACGCGGGTAATCACAGATTCTGAACTGAGTTGCTGCTGCAGGTCAGTAATCACATCTCTCCCCGACCCCCGAGACGCTGCCTCTTTTCCTTTTCCTTTGATTGCGCGTCTGCGTGGAGAAGACAGTGAAGTGAGAAGACAGGCAGAGTGGAACTTTCCCTCACAGTGCAAATATTTCGGAATTTAAAAAAAAAAGTCAAATGTTCAGCACGTGCGTACATATAAAAAGACGATTAGAAACCCGGTACACGGAGGAACCAAATCTCCAAAACCCCAGATTTTCTCTTTTACATTGTTTATGAAAACAGCTTACTGGAGGAAGCAGAAAAGTAATCAAGTAATGATGTACTGTCCCTGTATGTCACACTTGGCTTTACACTCGAGGCTAGTAGACTTTTGACTAATTATTTAAAAGAGTCATTAGCCAAAAACCCGAGAAGGATTGTTGATATTGGCAACATTTAATTTCTATCACTTCTCTCTACAACAGTGAGAAACTCTGTGAAAATAACTGTTAATGAAAAACACAAGAAGGACGACAGCGTTAGTAACTGTTCAAATTGTATCAGCGTTGACTCACTCACATTTCCTTCTCAATGATCCACAAGCGCTCCCTTCTGTGTGCACTTTCTATTCACAAAACAGGAGCTACAATTAATTCCTAATACTTTTTTTTGGCCATTATCTACCAGAGCCCGACTTCAAAATGACTCTGGCATTCACAACTGTGCCAAATACACAAGGTAAAACAAATCCACAGATGGAAACTCAGTCCTATTTTACTGCCTTGTAACTTCTGTTACACTGGAGCTGTTTCTTTGTAGAAGTTAAAATCCCTCACCACGGTGTGTTTATTAGACAAAAAAAGAGCCGGCGCAGGAGTGAGCATGCACACCAATCAAAGTTTCAGTGCCGGAGAATATTTGATCAGAAATCCTCACCTACAAAAAAAAGCGTCAGATTGAATCGACACTTAGAGTCGGTTCGCCCCACGACATTTCACAATTCATGCCCACGTTTATATTGGAAACTGTGTGTCTGTCTCTCTGTGTAGTTCTTATGTTGTTGTGTCTATTATGTTCTTTATGGATGTGTGTTTGTTGTGTCGGGCTACAAATCAGAATGTAGTCATTTGCATGTGTGCGCGCGTTCCTGTCATTTGCACGTTTCTCGTTCCCAATCAGTTGTCAGACTGTGAATGGGTGGTTTTGAATTTGCAGATGGCTGCTGAATCACACCACATCAGTGTCATGGGTGTTTGTGACACTGATGGCGGAGGCGGGGGGACTGCAGCACAACAGAGAGAAAAACAAACAGGTCTCCAAGGTGATCGCAAAGATTTCTGAGACTGAAACCATTATGCCTATTATGAGACTGGCAGGCTAAATAGGCTGGAGGATGAGCCAAGAGCCTGATGGAGCACAGTAATCACTGGCAAATTGCAAACCTTAGTTTCAGATGCAAACACTTTGCATAATGTATCTATGGAGCTGCACATGTCACAGCGAAACAAACAGGTGAAAAGACTACTTATCTCAGCTGACAAAATGCCCAGAGAGAGCTCAATTTGAGAGGAAATTTAGAGGAAATGAATTATTCAGACGGACAGTTAGTGTTGCATGTACCTGTGGCCGGGTCAACGGTCCGCTCGATCAAGTGGTCGTCCTGATGAACCCACTCGCCGTTGCACTTGAAGTAGATCTGCGTGGCCGGGGTGGAGCGGCAGGTCAGCGTCACCGGCTTGTTCTTCACGATAAACTCGTCCTCCGGCTCCACCAGGAAGTGAGGTAGCAGGTCCGAGAAGGAGGCAGGAAGTGTTGCTGTGGCGTGCTCGGACCCTTCAGAGAATTAAAGAAGAAGAAGAAGAAAAAAAAGGGATTTTTAGAGGGATGCCAAACCCGAAATGCTTTCAAGCTTTCAAGTTGTCATGAAATGCAGCAGGCGCCAAAAATATCTAATGCAGAGACTCGGTGTCCTTGGTGAATCGCAACTCATGCATATGGATGTGAACGAGGCAGAAAAAGACAGAGACAGATGGACAGACAGTGGAAAAAAAGAGAATGTATGGAGAAAATTTGGCAGAGACAGAGCTTGGCCTTGTGCTTGCTCTTGGCTGGGTCAGGGAGGATAGCGGAGTCCGGGTCTTCACTTCAGCTCTTAATCACCGCCCTTTAACATCACCGCTGATGGACTGGCGGCCGTAAATCCCGTCTCAGCGACTAGGCTACTTCACACCGTGTTATACGGCTCTTCAACCAGGACTCTAACTCTAGCCACATTAGGCAAGACAGGGCAAGAGGCAGGGGAGGTTAAAGATGACTGACATCTAGACAGACAGTTATCTCAAAAATCACTTATACAGTAGAGTCTGTATTATTCTTTAAGAACCATATGACGTATAGGAGATGTGGAAGAAGAAGAAGAAGAGGGAAGATACACCTCTACCGAGCTGAGATACAGGCGCTGCCCTTCAGGAGGACAACGCTGCGATTTACAGCAAACTTTTTACGCTCGTTGAAAAAAATGCTCAACTCAAACGCTGAATGACACAACGGAGCAGACAGCGCACACGTCCTTCCTCCACGAGCGCAGCTCCTCTCTCTAAACATATTAGCTGAGTGCGAGGTACGGCGAGAGGACGCAGAACGGAGTGGAAAGAGGAAAATAACCTCTTTACAACACCGACACTCAGGGGAGGCCAGTAAATCCAAAAATAAAATCCCTTTTAAAAGAGGGGTAATATTAATTTACTGCCCTGAATCTAATATGGCTGACAGATCAGGCATTAACAACCTTCTCCATCACTCCCTGTGTGGCAGGAGAGGACGGTAGTACACATCTCTCATAATGAAACGGCAACACCCATGCTGACCTTTCTCTCCTCTCATCCTCTCCTCCCTTCGTTCATCCTCGCAGCTTGCTGATGCCCAGCTCCGGGATAATACCACGTTTGCGTCACAAACACCAATCTTTGGATAAAGACGTTATCTGCCAGTTCCTCCCCCACTGCACAGTGCACATTATATTAATGTCTCTCTTTCTTCTCCTATTTCATTTTTACCCCCCCCCGTGTGCTGAGTTGCTAATTTATCAGGATGAGATAGTGAAGCATGCCACTGCTGCTGCCGCTGAACCCCATTAATGTTTCGTGTACATGTTTAACTCTTAATGAAAACTAAATGTTCTGTGTCCAATGAACGACATACATCACTTGCTGACACTTTCCCCCCTTTTCCAATCATGTTTTCTATTTTGCAACACATTTGCAGGGAAAGAAAATGTCATTAATATGGCAGCTCCCTATTCAGGAGCACATTATTTACTTTGTAAGGCAGTGTGTGTTTCTTGTCTCCTGGTGTGGAGGGAAAGGCCACAGTTCAACATGAATGGTGAGTATAATTGCTCTAACGGAGAGCCAAAACTTTGCTAATAAACAGCGTGGGACCAGCAGGTCAGGTTGTTTGAAAGTGTGCTGGTCCTAATGACGGCGGCTTCTTCTAATGGGCCGGCTTCCAGCTTTGTGACCACAGCCATTAGCCGGCCGGGCTGACCCTCTGTACTCCCCGCAGACACGAGACGACAGCTCCCTAAAACAGTGGGCGAGACTCGCCCCACACCTGCCAGGTTAATCATCTCATAGACGAAAGATGATGTTGAAACAGAGAGCGAACCAAAAGCCGCCCGAGACGCCGGCGAGTCGTGAGAGCAGCTTGATGAGCTCCTGATGCCGTTAACTCACCGCCACGTTCAACGTGAACTCTCGACTTTTGACGATGTTTGTGTGTGTTTGTGTGTGTCACAAGGGGGTAGGGGTTAGTCTTCCGTTTTAGTACGTGCACTTCAGGTTAATGAGGTTAAACACGTAATTTCTTTAGAGAAGTAAATTGTCATTTTATGGGAGGGCATTCTAGTCACGCACTGCTTTATATCAAACCCTTAATGGAGGGCTGATGCGTAGTAAATTGGCTTAGATTATTGTCACGACACAATGTACTTCAAAGTCAACTTGCGTACGCGCAGACACGCAGACGGGGAGTATCAGCCACTTAACAGACTTGTTGCGGGTCAGTGCACAAATCAAATGGACATACTGCAGCAGTGTGGGCCCGGCATTAGATTCCACTGAATGTGATTGGCCAAAGCCGCCATTAATTGCCAAATGCATCCGAGTCCATTGCCAGATCATTGAGTACACACACAAACATCAAACACACGATGCTTAACGTCTCCCTTGCTGATCGTTGGGCCAATGAAGATGATTGAATTGATACATCATGCTGAATGTGTTGCTGGGGCCCCGTAACCGTTACATAGCTAGCAAACATTACCATAAAAAAAAAAAGAAAGATTGAATGATTCTTGTACTTTTTGAAAGAGCCGCATCAGGTTGTGACCCGATATTTGGTCTGCAGCTGCTATTCTCTCGAGAGACGATTCATTATCATTCAACTGACCTAAAACACACACACACACACACACACACACACACACACACATACGCAGGAACACAACAGGGGTGCACCAGCTGTCAGTGTGCTGAGCCGTGATGTCCAGGGCAGTTTTCCTGCTGCACACAGACCCCCATGTCTCATGTGTCCAGCTGACCACGTCAGGGATGGAGCACGTCCACAGGAGGACGTGCAGCCGGAGACACTCGAAATACATATTCAATATTTATAAAAGAAATACATAATAAAGAAAAATGGAAAGTTATATTCCTGTAACCAATGTAACCATATATGCACACACCACTGCATTTAAAAAAAAGCATGCGGGGTTAGATTTTCACAAATGTTGCATCTTTGTGAACGTCTTTTGTTACCGTCTATCTTCAATATTTTGTAATGATTTTTACTTTGATGTCACTTATTGTATCACTTCCCAGGGGTATGTCTCCGTAATCCTATTTTGAAAAGAAATTCTTCTCACCTCTCCTCTACTCGTGTCAGCCTGCCCCGTACTGTCGACTCGTGTTATAAACGTTGGTAAAATAAGTATTTATTTTTTAATTTCCCTCCTTGTTATCTACTTGGAGAACAGAATCGCTGAAAGCACCACAGCATGAGGATGTCAGCAGGGAGAAAACCCATAGCTAGTGTTCCTCCCTCATGGCACCAACACATCGTGCCCTTTGGAGCCAATTACAATTTTTTTTTTAATTTTTTTTTTTTTTTACAACGCCATGTCCCTGAAGAAAAGCATCATTGAGCAATCACTGAGCATCATTTACATCACAGTGATGAACAGCAGCTATAACAAGTGTTTTATGACACCATCAGCACCTTACAACGTCCTCTGAAATGAATTCAATTAAAATCACTATCCAGAATATTAAACCATTTCATGTTGAGCTGCCATTAACAACAAAGCCCAGATCAGATTTGTCACAACCACTCTGTCGGTTGGCGTATTTCTTCGCAGTGCTCGGGTTTGCTGAAGTGGCTTACTGGATGCTTTTATACCATTAAGTATCTTCATTTGATAATGACTGTAAATATAATGTATGTATATTAGGTCTCGGTGTACAAGAGCGCTGTTCAGGTGGTTGCTTTCGATGAGCCTCAGACAACATTAACATTGATCAAACACGGGGAAAGAAGCCGAAATAGAACCAGGGAAAAAAAACAACCTCCATCCACCATCATATATAATCCGGAGCACGGCTGACTGATGTATGTTTGTCCCTAGATGACAAATATTTACTCCTCCACATGTCTGCCATTCAGAATACATTTTTCAATGAGACAACCATGCTTCAACAAGCACTCCTTCAACCACACACATGCTCTCTGTCAAACACACACACACACACACAGGCTCCTGTATATTGTACAGGCGCGTACACATATGTGGAGCTAAAGCACACACACACACACACACACACACACACACACGAAGCTAAACAAGCATGTACGCAAAATAAAGACTGCAAGCATGCAAAAAAAAAAGAGGAAAAAGCTGCTCACAAACAGCTTTGTCTTTCTACCGATCAATGAGAGACGCAGAATTATGCATGCAAACAAAAAAAATGTTCAATGTTCAAACACCAACAAATTCAGATACCCTCCAATATCCCTGGTTATTAAGGTTAGTCTGGAAAACAATCAATCGCTGGCAGAGAAATAAACAGGGAGGAGAGAAGGCACCCATGGCAGCCCAGAGTTCATCACATCACGTTTGTATCAGCGTTGAAGGGTGCAGAGAGACTTAAGAGAAGGAAAGAAACAATTCCGCGATGAAGGACAGAAGGAGGGGTGGGGGCTGGGAGGACAGGGCTGAATAAGTACATGCCGTGCATGACGTTGTTACAATCTTCTCCTATTTAAATGAATAGAAAATTGGCTGCTAAGCATCCATATTGATGCAGGGCTGTACATCTGTGTGCATATTTTAATTCATGATACTAACATCGCGTTGTCTCCGCCGTTCCCTGGCGACAATATTTCCATGAGAGATGCGCTTCTGAAGCTGGGGTCAACTCGTCAACTTTGAGAATTGCCATCAAAAGCCGGCGACATAAATCATCTCTACGGGAACAGGCTGCACTTTGAATGATTAAATGCTGCTTTTTTTTGAGTGATGTTGTTCAACAAAAGGAAAAAAATGTGAGAGCTGTTAGTTGTGTAAATACGATGCATAGCAACACCATTAATGAGCCTTACACCTTTGAACAGGCGCTTACACATCTGCTGATTCCGGTTTGTTGAATTTCATTTATTCATTTTTTTTCTTCCTGTCATCTATTTGAAGTGACACCTCAGCAGGGGGGTCCAAGCAGGGAAGAAACTTTGTGCCGTGCACCTTTGCCACCGGCGCCGACACTCCCCGACACCTTCGCTTGCCTTTCAAGGCAAGACGGCGTCTTCAAAAGGCACATTTGCCTTGAAACCGATGAGACCATTTTAAGCTGCTGTCAACGCAAAAGAGCTGACATTTTGAGAACTGTGCTTAAGTGACAAGAGGCTGCCCGTGTGTGTGAGCATATCCGTCTGTGCAAATGTGCATGTTTGTGCAAATGTGTGGCACTAGATGTGATGTTTAACGAGATCAGCAGCTGGGAGGAACTTCATTCGTGTACATAACGGCAAAAACAGAAAAGAGAGACGTTTATCTTTTTGTTTAATATAAATGGCTGTAGGGACGGCCCTGTGATTCAGAAACCGCATTTCTATTCTTAGAAGGATCATTAACACCGTGCGAACTAAGAGTCTCCAGATTGGCAGAAAGATTCATATTCATCAGTCAAGTGCGACAGCTGATCGTTTTTGTCGCCATCCACTTCCAGATGTTTCACGAGCCAGTTTCATGGCTGAATCGGCCTCTCGAACAATCAGTTTTCTAAAGCAGTGCTTTAATCTCCGGCTGTGATTCCGCGTCCTGCACTATACACTATAGCTTGGGTGTTTATTCACGTTTCATACATGCTGTCCTCTTTCATTACACATTTTAAGGCCTTCCAAATTAAGTACGAGAGCGTTTAGCCGCTTCATGGGGAAATAAAACTTTTCATGGCCTCATATTAAACAGCATCTCCTAAAGAGATGAAGAGCTTATTTTAAAATGCATAGTTCAAACCCAGAGCATGACGAAGATCAAGCTGCATTATCAGTCAGAAATGTGCTGCTCTTTGGCCGTCTGTGTCTGAATAATCTCTAATTCAAAAGCAGAGAAGTGGCAGAGGACAAATCATTAAGACGCTTCCATAACCGTCTCTGCTTTGCAAAGCTTTTGGTTTATTTCATGTTTATTTCACCCTCAGTGCATGAGGTCACGTCAACCAAGCAAAAATATTCAGCTGAAAAACAAACAAAACCCAAAGATCCCTCTGCAGGAGTCCTCAAACATGAATCAAGAGGCTCCAGAATATTTTGAGGAATTCACAAAGCACAGCAAAGCCTGCGCAGACATGAAAAACACTTGATGGATTTAGCTCGTTTTGGAGGTAGATTCAAAATGCCGTGCTGTGTCAAAACTTGGGATGTAAATGCCTCAGATGCTTCAAAGCGTCACCTGTTTGGAGGTTCAGTCTATATGTTTTTTTTTCCCCAAAAGAGTCAGAGAGATTTAAACACATTTTGACTTAATAACTTAACACAATCCTCAGAAGGAACTGAAGGCAACCTGAGCTGCCAGGAGGGACCGGCGTAGTCGCGGTCTTTGGCATCCAAGACACGCACACGCTCATGGATTTGTCGTCCCCTTGCGCTTAGCCGGAAACGAGGTTATCCAGAAGCAAGTTGATTACACATCTCAACGCAGGCATGGGAAGAAACGGAAACAGCAGACAGAGAGGAAAAGGAGGAATTCTTAAATCTTTGAAATGGATGTAAGGAAATAACAGGCGGATGGAGGAAGGGGGAAAGACCAGAGACAATTTAGATTACCAAATTAATCCTTTAATTACCGGATGTGCCTCGAAAATGAGGTTTCGCACACTGCATTTTACAACAATTGGAGAAACTGCAGAAAGCGAGGAGGCAGACTGCCACTGCAATGTCACTATCCCATGTAATCTATATCGTTTGCGATTCTGGAAATACTCAACAAAACACTACAAATTGCAATTGGTACTTGGGAGAGCTTTGCAATTAGATGAAGCAGGTTCTCTTTCAGCTGGCCTCGCAGCGCACAGTATGCCAAGCGTCCACACAGAAAACACACCGTCGCCTTAGAGACCGTCCAAAAAAAATAAATAAAAGGTTCAATTTGGCCACATGACAAACCAGCCGAGTGTATAACTGCTGATATCGGCAGAAGTATTTCAGTCTGTTCCAAAAGGCTTTTGACACAAACCGTTGTAAACGCGAGGCCCCCTGCGACACTTGTCAACCTGCCTACTCCTTTCCTCATCACCCTCCTCCTCGTCTGATCGTTCACCCTCCTCCTGGTGAAGACCCGGGTGGGAAAGAAATGGGGGATGACTGGCACTCTAATTAGTGTGACGGAGCATGGAGGCTCCTCAGCATCAGACAGAGAATTACAACACAACACGAAGATATGATCCATAACAAGGCTGAGATAAAGCATCACCTGTTCAACCTTAATTACTCCAACAGTGTGCCCGCACTTCCAATTTAACAAACCGCCAGCACTCACTGTAGCAGCGTCGGTGCGCTCGCTGACAGTGTAGTGTAAAGATCAGGTAAACGCAGTACAGAGGTGAGATCTCACTGGATGAGAACTTTAAAAACGCAGAACTTGCATTCAGCATTTTTTTCAACGCCGAATGCTTTCTTTGACCTGGAACACAAGTCGGTTAGCTCCACAAAACTAATTTGTATATTACTGTGGCTAAGTGGAGAGCAGGGCCGTCCTTCAATCAGAGGATCGGCGGTTCGATCCCCGGCTCCGCTAGTCGCATGTCGATGTGTCCTTGAGCAAGACACTTAACCCCAAAATTGCTCCCGTAGCTGTGCCTACGGTGTAGAAACATGATAGAATCTGAATTGTAAGTCGCTTTGGATAAAAGCTAAATGACTGTAATGTATATAAACCACCTCAGTTAGCATGCTAGTATTGCTAATTAGCATGAAATGCAAAGTATGGTTGATAGGAATTACATTAGTATTTAAGGAATAAACCAAATATAAAAGAGATTTTGTTTAATCAATCATGGCACTAGAGGAAAAGTCAGGGGACCTCCAAAGTCATTAGCATTCATTCTCTGGGCACCTTGAACGTCTGCACACAGTTTGATGGCAGTCCATCCAATGGTAGATATTTCAGTCTGGACCAAAGTAGTGGATTAACCAACCAACAGACATCGCCATCGCCCTCCCCAAATCAATACCGCTAGCGTGGCTACAAAATGTGTTTGAGCCATAAAAAATACAAATAGAAATATTACATGTCTTTGATTTCCAACATCTGCTCTATTCCAGAGACTAACATCAGATCTCCATAATCCATAAATGTGAAGAGAATAATGAATGCTGCCACCGTTACGAAGGCAGACATGTGGCAGCAGCAGCATTACCAACAGACGGAAGTGTGCATCACAATGTCCCACGTTAACGAGTGGCAAAGACTCGGATCCAGAGCCTCTGGACGTGAAAGAGAAATATAACAGGGAATTATATAGTTATATAGATAGGTGTCAACCTGACAAGAAATAAAAGACAGAGCTGGTTATCTGATACTTTTCCCTGAGAAGCACACCAAAAGCACACCTGAACTCCACGCGTGTTTAGAGTATCAGTCGACGGCATGAAGCAGCGAGCAGAGGGCGGAAACTCATTTCAGTCCGAACTGATTTCTGATTATTTTCTCCATTTTTATTTATTCACTTTTTTTTGTCAGCTCCTTCCAGTCCTCCCGACATGACGACCGAAAGCAACGACACACTTGCGACTGTGATTTAGCAACGCATGAATACAAATCGGTTTCGGAAGAAGCACATCTTTCATTACTCAAAACACCCC
>NW_022280049.1:3021966-3074313 GCF_004355925.1 Anarrhichthys ocellatus | reverse complement strand
CCCCCCCGTTTCAGTTTAATCTACCTAAAGAGAAAAATGAATTTGACTTTTCTTAGCCAATTTAAGGAAGTGAAATAACATTTGAAGCACTAACTTTTGGAGTAAAATGCAGCCCTGAGTATGACAGCAGCAGCCACGTGTAACATTCACACCAGCTAACGCAAAGAACACAACAACACACTGATCGGGATAATGTCCCGTCAGAAGCCCAGTGACAGCAGCGGGTTCAACAGCTTAGCCTCCTCACTTGAGAATGACTCATGTTACTTGGCCTTTTATTGTGCATTGGTAATCACTCCTCTAATATGTACATGACTTCTCACCTGGTCGTGTACATTAAGAGTGATGGAAATTAAACAGCACCCGTAACATACTGTGCCACCCTGTCCAGGACACACTGAGTGAATAATAACAACAATCACGCTCACCAATGTGCGGTCACTGTAGATGCCAGCGAGGTAAAAAAAGAAGAGTTTTTTTTTAATTATTTTTATATTAAATGGTAACAGGATAGGAAGAAAAACATCTGCTCGCCAAGCGATCCAAATAAAACTAACCTCTCCCGAAAATGGAGCTGATGTTGCTACTTGTTTTTCTCCCAGACAGTCCAATTTCTTTTGCTTTAACAACACTGAGGTATAGAAGAGGCGAGAGAGGAAGAGATGGAGCCCCACCTGAGCGCAGCGCTCGTTCTGCCTTAACCCTGCAGATCAGATGTAATGTCATCAGCTTCGAGCTACTTTAGGCTCAAGACTGCTGATGCCTACACAATGTAATTCCCCACACCCGTGACAGACAACTCTTAACAGGGAAGATAACTATCATTTTACATCATCAGTTTCCTTTTTTCAGAGATGCTTAAAAAGATTCCAAGACGAATAGCATGTCGGTGGGTTTATAACATTTTACTGCAGAAAATCTGAAGGGAAATTATGGGCAATGAGGACAACAATGGAGGTCCTTAAGCACAGAGGGGTGAGATCCAGATAAAAGATCACTTGTTAAGAGGATCAATTTAGTTTCTTTTCTTTTGTTAACAAAATGAAAATTATGAAATATTACCTCACTTCAGTGGAACCAGCAATACTTCATCAAAAGGTATGCATTCTGAACAATGGTGCTTTTTACGTTGCGTTATCGATTTAACATGGAAGAAGCACGTTAATGTTGAACCTGGTCCAGGCGGTTGTCAGGCTAACTACTTCATGTGCTGCTGGGTTTGACACTCTAGCAATGCATCATATTTTGTGTTTTAAAATATGCTGTATGAAAAATCTAAATATGCAAAGTGAGCAGTGATTCCCTTCATCGGATGGAGATGCTCAAATACCGAGTGATATACTCCGTTACTCTGGTCCTCTCTCTCTCTTGTGTGTCTGAGGCAGATAAGCAGCACACAGGGATCCTCCTCCCGGGCTGTTACAGCGACTGATGATCTTCTGACAGATGATGAGATGAGGTGGGACAGCGCCGCTACGCCGCTAATAACACCTCACCGCAAATAAGGGCTGAAGACATGCACCATCTGATAACAAGGGAGCTGCTCTCATTGCACAGGAGGCGCTGTGCGAATATTAATCTTCATCCCTCTTCTCGTTCTCTACTCTGCTATCTAATTTGATTTGATGTCTTTCAGGGTCCCATTTTTGAAAAACAGTGGACGTGTAAAATGGTAATTTAGATATCAGATATTTTTACACATTTGCCTCTTGTGACACAATTGACGATGTTTAAAACGTATTCTCAGTTCTGTAGTAAACTCAAATGACATTTAAAAACTCATAATGAGCTTGTGCGGTGGCAGGACGTAACATTTCCAGAGTTTAGTTAGAAATAGACAAAGTACTATTACACCAGTATAAATCCGATGACTATGATGTTAAATGTGCTCTACAGGCTGCGCCTTTCTGCTACAGTCAATAAAAATCTGCATGGAAAAAAAAAAAAAAAGGATAATCGCCATAATTGTGTTTCTCTGGACAGAAGGCAGGCCAGTACTCACATTCTGGTTGTAAATGTTTTCATGTCACTGTGAGTTCAACATAGTCCTCGATGCAGTTGTAAAACAGAGTCCAAGCTGCAGTGGACTCATCTGACACCGAGGGAAATCGTATTTATTAACACAATGGTCTTCTTCCCCCCCCCCCCCCCACACACTCATGTTTGCAGAGGGGTTGCGGCCTTCATATGCACAATACACAAATTCTTCAAGCCGTCCTTCAGAACCTCCCATTGAGACTTCCAGTGCCTTTCGATCTGTTATCCGCGTGTAGAACGGATACTAAAAGCACAATACGAGGACAAACTCAGAATGTTTGCTTTGTTATTGTAGCGTGTTGAGCACAGCAGACCTTTCTCCTGAGTTCCCTCAACAATGGCAACAATAGCTGGTCCGAGGTCTTCCTCCCTCCTCCCTCCTCCCTGCCCAAATCCATACAGAGCCTTCATATCATGGCCAAGCACTATATTGCAGAGACAGAAATGGCTTTCACATCCAACCCAATAATGTGCATGAACAATAGCAAAGCAGTGGGTGACTGGCAATAAATATCTGAAAAGAGGCACTTTGCCCCAAGAAAATGTACCAATAGAATTCAAGCTATGAGCCTAGTGGAGACATTAAATTAGGGCTGTCAGCCACTGCGTATACGAACGTGAAGAATAGGGGCGAGTGCTTCAATGGCAAAAAAGATCATTACCTAAATTAATAAGACCGCCTTTTATAAATTCAGCATGTCACCTCGTTCTTTCTCGTATGCGCTATAGAAAAGAGAGTGACTAACTGCAATTAGGGCTATTCTTGTTTGACTGTAAAACTAGCAGGGAAATGGGAGTCTCAAACTATAGACTCACTCTGACAGCATTTGAATGTTATTTGGATAATGGAGAGGTACTCAAGGTATTTTTTTTGGAGAATTGCTTTGAAATGCAAGGCAGGTGACGACTCTGACAGGATGTGTACAAGTGAACCTCCGGGTGAATTTGGTTTTAATGGCCATTCCCAATTTGAAAAGGGGAAATGTTAGTCCCACTAAATCCAGCATGACGGCCTTATTTCACTTTAAGATACTCGGTCTAAATAATGGGCCACTTCCTCCTATAAAGCGGGACGTTGTGTGGCTTCCAGGTAACCGCCTGCCAGTGGAGCATAAGTGAAGAGAGGATATAAGAATAGACAAAAGTACATTACGGGACAACATTCATGCAAACTTTTACTTTTAAACTTTTTAATTTTACCTGCGAATCTAATCTGAATGACACAAAGTGCTGCATTTCTTGTGATTGGAATGAAATGATTTTCTTATATGATAAAGATGAAGATTAAACAGTAAATTAAATGACTTGTTCTGTGGGTAAATATGAGCCACCACGGTGGTATAATACAAAGGAGAGGAGGAGTGGTAAACAACAAAGTGCAAAATAAAGATATTTTAGACTGAAATGTGTTTCACAGACAGAACTGTCGTGTTATTTTCACAATTGCTAAGAACCTTCGGACAAATGACTGAATTGTTAGAGCACGTGTCACCATGTCGCAGCAGATAAAAGCTGATTATATTCACTGTTCTCAGATTTTAGGATAAGAGACTCTTTTTTTCCCCTCTCTTCAAATTTAATGATGAATCCTCACCGATAAAGAAATACTGTGGTATCATCTATTCAATACTTTGCTGCTTTAGTTCTGTAATTAAATCCACATTTGTCATAAATGTGCTGTGGTCATTATCCTGTCGGAGCTGCATAAATTGAGATCCGGGGTAAATGGCAAGAGTGTTAGATCTACTACGCCATTAGAGCAGTGCAAGTATGCGTACCGTTTCTATTATTATCATCATTATTGAACCACTAATGTTGAGGATATAAGTAACCTGTCGTTGAAAATAATCACGTCAAATGACGAAATCGTCTGTTTAAAGTCACTATAATATAATTCATTAACAAGTTTCATGTTTTCTTGAGCAAATTACAAGTCAGTAAGACTTCTAATTACGGAGCTTTCAGAACACACACGACGCTAACGACGAAATTCCTCTTTGTTCCGTTTTGATGAAATTATAGCCTGTCGCTGCACATAATGATATACAAGGTCACCAGCAAAAGGAAGATGCTAAATGCCGACATGAGACTAAGTATATTAGTGAAACGGATATATATCCACATTGCAACATACAATATATCCGTAACACGAGGACTGGTCATAAGTGACACATCTGTGACACCGAGGCACAGCGACCACCTGGGGCTGGTCCCTGCACTTATTTGAGGGAGGTGCTGCCGGTCGAGCTTATGAATGTTGGTCATTGTGTAAAACAGCCCCTTTGTTTTTTTTTGTTGTTGTGAAGGATCAGAGATCTGATGTCCAGTGGCAACCGGACCCCCCCCATAGCCCTCCAGGGGGCAAGACAGATTGCCTATTTTTCCCCATCACCTGTTCCGGGGCCGGGCCCATGGCACCTGCTAGACGAGTGCAGTTTAGTGCGCTCCCTGTCAGCTAACGTATGGGTCTATTGATGTGCTGTGACTGGGCCGGGCTGATCCTACCCAACACGCATTAGGGCCAGCTGTTGTGCCTCATCTGTCTCTGTGTGTGTAGCCCCGATAGCCACAAACAGACAGTAAACACAGGCTGCTCCAACCATAACACCCCCCTCCCCCCGGTACCGCTGCTCACAATACCATCATTTCCTGGCCCCCCGACTAAATGACCGCAGAAGTGCCGTCTTTAACTGAGTCCAAGACTGTGGCTGATGGGGAAAAATTTGTCCGTGGTAATTGTGGTCTTGATTACAGCCGTCTGAGAAGCTAATTCTAAGATTCAAGACACAGTGAGGCTTAAGAGAACGGTCTGCACGATCGCAGCCAGATGAGTTAACAATGCAACGTAAACACTACAAATTGCATGCTGCCGCGTTTGACACTGATGATTAAGGTTAAAGAATTCAATAATGATTATGGTAAGTGCCTGGAAACAAACAAAGGACCTTGACAAATACATGAGAAAACCACTCCAGACTCATCAAGTAATCAGCTGAAAAAGAACAAACAAACAAAAATTGCACTTTTCCCACCGAGCAAAAGTCATTACTAGATCATTTGAGCCGACATCATCAGAGACTCTACCTACTCTGTTGAGAGAGATGAGGGAGACGCCCTTTTCAAAGTTTGAGCCCGTGAACCCCTGAAAGGTCTGTTCATGCCCCTGCAGGCATGAATAATCGCCCCCAGCTCCCCTGTAATGTGCTGCGGATGATATATTGGGCCACATTTATTACTGCTCTGCTTCCACCTGGCTAGGAGCAGCAAGTCCTCCATTAAAAAAAAAAAAAAAAAAAGGGGGCTGCAACAAGATTTCTGCACAGCCAAAGACTTCGGCTTAGATCCACTGTTAGGACTGCATGACCTTTTTGGTTAACATTGGCGGCTCCCATTTTTTTTGCTTTAAACACATCATGCCGTTGAATTCCCTTTAGTTCAGTGCAGCGAGTCTATTCAACAGTCCGGGCCACTCGCACTGCTAATCCACGTCCACACTCACACGTGTGTGAGATTTCTGTCATCTCAGCAGGGAAGGGAAGCAACAGTCCAATCAAGACACGCACCGGCTTTAGCTTGTACACATGTTCAGGGTGTTGTTACCAGTGGAGATTAGTCCCGTCCTGCTGGATAACGCATTCTTATTTTAATGGTAATATGGGATTAAAATGTGCCAACACTTCTCAGTGCTTTCACCGGATTACAGGGCCATAACATGGCATCCTTTAGCCGTCAAGTTAATTGTACAAATTTGCCCTTTAGACAAACATGTCAGACTGCGGACTTAAACGCAACGCCGATGGTTTCTGACGTAAGGGTCAAGCTGACATGTTATGAGACGGTGTTTTGAGGCTTTTATTTTAAATATCATATCGGCTCAGTGTTCAGTCAGGGAGCATAAGATATAAAAATGATTCTGAGGAGAATAATGTACTAAAACAGCTGTCTGAGATCTAACCGGCAGAAGGGGAAGTTTGACTCTTGGCTGTGCCTTTTGATACCGACTCTAATAAATTCATTATAATGAAGTTATGTGACATGATGTGTCAAAAATCCGAACATTCAGTGAATAGTAATGCGATTACTTTTCTACTGGGATGAATAATTTCGAGCAAAAGAAACAGCGCACCACTGCAAGAAAGCCGTGTTTGGCAGACTTACAGCAGCTCTTACACGGCCCACCTTCTCCTCCGGTCTCTGAAGGTCGCTGGTCTTCTAGCTGTTGCTCTGCCTCCGTTCACTTTCTCTCCCGCTGACGCTATAAGCTGCAAGTCTTGCAAACGCAGTGCTGGAGTTGGTAAAGGTCAACATTGTTAAGTGCCCGTATGTATTTGGGGGGAAAAGGCCTTTATTATTACACCACCTTATTCTGGAGCTTCAGCCTCCCGGTATTCTGAAACTAATGTGACAAGAAAGGAAAAACGTTTCCGGCGATGGCGCCTGCAGAGCCAGCGAGCAAATATGTGTGCACGCATTGGTGTTGGTACATCCGCGTACGTGCAGCATGTGTCTGAGGAGGCCTGTGTGCCCGAGAGGTCGCAACATGAATCAATTCAAATCCATCTTCTACACAGAAATGACTTATTTGTCCAATTCATTCCAGTGTTCCATTCCATTGTGAAAGCCCCACGAATTCACACGCCTCCTGATTGAAATCATTGCCAGTGGGAGAAGCTAGCCGACACCCTCAGAGGAGCCGCTATTCTGGAAAGTGAGTGAATCATTGATTTCCAGCCGGAAATCATCAAGGCAAATCTATAGTAAATGAGAGAGCGGAGATGGCAAATGGTCTAGTTCAGCAGGATATTCAGTTATCACTGTATTCTTTCATAGACAGGCCACGGTGTCCAGCTATTTCAGAGCTTGTGGTTAAGTGAAGACCAGTCACTCTCAGAGGGAGCTTGTTCCTGCGCTTTGCTAAAGTGCAAATGGAAAGCACCCTCGAGTGAGCAAAATTGTGTGAGAAAGAGTTTGAAAGAAATTGTGATCTTGCCAAAAATAAAAACGAGACAAGGAAGCAATAACATTCCAAACTAACACAGAAATCCTATTGTGGGTTCTACGCCAAAGGGTTGCTCTATGAAAACCAGCTGCTTTGATGTTTGATTAAAAAAATATCCTCCTTTTCTGGATCCCTGTACAAATTGTTTGGCAATTAATAATGCTTGTATTAGGAGATTTAATAAAAAGGGCAAGCAGAGCAAAGCCGGTTTAATAAAAACACACAACATCGTGCGTTCTTTTGCCTTATTTCCAGAGCAACAGATGTGACATCTTCATGTGGAAATAAACAGCCGTTATAGAAAGAGAACCTTCCGTGTGTTGCCCTGACAATTATCCAAATCCAATGACAGTTTGTCCGATGCGGTTTGGCGAAGAGAAAATTGTGTTTCCACATGACAACGTACACCTACTCCGAAGTTACGTGCGCTTTCCAAATAGCAAAAAAAAACAAAAACATTTTGTGACAGGGACTCCAATTAATCAAAACATGTCTATGTCAGATGTAAAATGACAAACATCAGTGAGGACAACACATTAAGCTCTGACAGATGCCGCAGACTTGGAAACAAGGTGTCTGGCTGTGGCGCTGCTGACAGCGAGAGATTAGGGCAGAGAGAGCTCCTTGTTCTGGGTGTGGGTGCCCTCGCTATGGAGATGCTTTTTTTGAGGCCGAAGATGATAGCGGGGGGGGGGGGCCTTCTCGGCTTCTGCTTCGTCACCTGGTCTGTTTTCATCTCTCTATGAAGAGCATTGTGAGGATAAAAGGTCAACCCAGAGCTATAAAAGTAGAAGACGGTATGATTTGTTTTCTCACACAACACATGAAAAATGCAGGCAGCAGGCTTGTCCGGCCTTTGATGATTACGTTTGAAATTCAGCCGATATCTGAAAAATGTACTCCATAGAAGCTCCCCGTTTGTGCCGACTTCAAAACCATCAGTGATGGCCGGGACTTGCCGGAGCATTTCAGGCCGCTTTACAAGTTGACATAAAAACATATTAATCCCGACGTTTTCAGATGAGTCGTGACTCACTCTCACCATTCCTCTGGTTGTGTCCGCCTCAAACATTTTGAGATTAAACAACTGATTGACTTGGCTGGCCGGAGGCTACTTGTTAGGCAGCTGTGATGGACCAGTGCCAGAACCTGACGGGTGGAAGCAGAGACAACATTTGGTTCAAACCTCCAAATGCGGGAGTACGTCAGTAAATAAAGCACTCAGCTGTCTTGAGGTACATTTTCATGCGAGAGAAGCCGTCAACGGGACAAAGAGCCGGGTGCTGCACTGCACTGTGGTTTATCCCTTGCCTGGTATGAACAATAAAAAGGCTGGCACCGCGTTACGGTGTGTGTGTGTGTGTGTGTGTGTGTGTGTGTGTGTGTGTGTGTATGCGAGACCGAATCTCCCGAGCAGCTTAAGTGAAAGTGATAAGCAGAAGAAACGGCGTTCTGCTTCTCACAGGCCCCCTTCCAACGATCGCTGGGAATTCATTGCTCTTTCTAGCTGTCAAGCAGGAGGAGAAGGAGGAAAGTGTATTTAAAGGATTTTCACAGTCCTTAATGCTATTTATTACATCTCACCAGCTGCAGCGAGGAGTGGCTACACGTATTTGCGGCCATAGATCTTGTGGCCCGAAGACAACCAATCAAGATGGATCCCCCTTTTCCCTCGCTGGGATTGACCGTGAGTGAATCCCGGTGACTTAGGGATGGGACATTATTTAACATGGACCCAGAGTGACATTAAGGAGCATTAGGTTCCGGGGTTTGTTAAAGCACTTGTCACACTCTAAAGGCATCCATCTGCACAACGCTGGCTTCAATCAATAGATAAGTAATCGGCTGCAGTGAGAGCCAGCATGCGGTATTACTCACCGACTCTGTCCTGAAACAGCCCCACCGCCCAGCGAGCGGAGGAGCACAGAGCATGCAGCTCCATCAAGAAGGAGCTTATCTCCCAGCTGAGCACGACTGGTATCGACAGCCCAGAACTAAGAGCACCTTTGTATTGGTACCATCACTCAGGGGGTATGTGCTTTCATGTTGCAATCTTTTCCTGCTGCAAAGTCGATGCGGCGAAAATAAATGTGCAACAACTCGCCTCCGCTATACTTCACACGGGCCCCTCCTGCTGACGCATTCTACGGCGCGCACATCGTTTCCACGCTGAGCTGCTGTTGTGTGAAGAGGAAAAACAAGCAACGCCAGGGCCGTCCCTCCTGAGCAGCTTCACCAGATGTGGTTGAGCGACAGCACGGCATGTGACGCTGCCTCCTTGCCATTTCGTTAGGTTCGCTATACGAGGAGCTGTGCAACGCTGCACAGGATGTGATGGGACTGCGGCTGGCGTGGATTGAAGCGGCTGAGTGGGAAGCGCGTCGGGAACAAACTGGAATCAGTGAACTCGCAATTTGAGATCCGTCGTTTCAATTCACTTCTGAGTATTGGCTCCTAGTTCCACAAGCGTGTCCTCATCGAGCACGAAAGCCCGCTAAGATCTTTGTGTTGTCCTTTCCCGGCATGATTACTGATTCAAGCACTAGTCTGACAAATGTGGCAAATCATGAGCAAAATAGTGATAGTCATTTTAGAACCTTGAGTTTAAACCGGGCTAAACTAATCAATGAACCCTATTTATAGACATGTTCAAATAAGACTTACGAGATTATTCTTGCACAGAAACTAAAAGTAGGACAGAAGTAATTCCTTTCCTCTTTTGGGTAACCTATGAAAAAGGTCAGTATGTGTGGGAGATGAGTTTCTGACTAATTCAATTGCACCGACTTTATACTTGTACTTTAGATCACTACTTCATACTCATACTAATGATCCACATGGAAGCTACAAATGATTTGATGATGTTTGTTTTAGCAACGACATAAGCGCTAACAAGCTCCTCGGCATGATGCAGCTTATTATGAACAATGACTGTGCGGTGAAATAATTAGTTCTTCAAAAGTTCAAAAGACTGGCTCCTCTGCTCCACTTCTACTGTACATTAAAACCATGTATCATTAAAACACAAGAGCCAGAACTTTGATCTGGACTTTTAAAAGAGAACAAAACCAATTTAATGCAAAAAAAACAAAACAAAAAAACAAAAAAAAAACAGTTATTAAAGGGTAAGAATGCACTTTAGCTGACAGTTCATTGATTATTTTACGACCGGAGTAAATCTGTGCTCATATGCAGCTTGTGCACCGACCCTTTAACTTTTGCGGAAAATGCGACGAACCTAAACACGTTGGAACAGTAACGTCTCTGAAGACAGACGACCGCAAAGAAAGTAAGCGTGTAAGTGTTCGGCAACAGCAGCAGCACTAAAGCAAGAATGCGTCTCAGTATTGACTAAACGATGGATACCCCCGTCTGACATAGGTGGTGCCTCCAGGCTGCACTGCTTTCAGCCGTGGGGGGGGGAATTGAATCTTATTGAGAGTAAATGTCCTCAGCTTTGTGGGGGAAAACAAAAACCCTGACATGAATTTAACAATCAAAGCAGGGATATGAATATAGCTTCTGAGGGGATGGCAAAGGTTGGCTAATGTGCTACGCTGCATAAGAATGCAAACCGTCTTCACATGTTCTGCATACCAACCCCTCTTCCCCGCAGACGTGATTACCGCAGGCTAGAGCGGCCGCCTTGGTGCCGTCTGATGTGAACACTGTTTGTGCAGCTCATTTCTAATAGAATTTAAAACGCTTAATCATCCAGAGTTTTCAAATTGCAAAGTGGATTTATTCTCTTAGCATTTTTGTCTTTTTGTCGAGAAATAGGCCCCCCTTCAAACAATGCATTTGCATTCACCGTGCCATAAATCAAATTAGTACCATGATGTTGATGGGGTCTCCTGCTGTGATTTGTCTCAGCAGACATGGACAACAACACAGCTGGGAGCTGGTATGCACACCAATTTACTTCCCGCATAACAAATATATGCAGGAGATTCTCTCAAAGAAAATGGAATATTTAATTTCTCATTTGAGTGGATTACAAAAACCCCCATGTAAAAATGCCCTCGATTATTCATGATGAGGGGTAGTGATGTGTTCACCGTGAACACCAGGCAAAACAAGATTGAATCACTTTTGCCTCGAGTGTTGCTGTCAAAGACGCCACTTAACATTTTACGTTGACGTTCACTAATGTTCTTTGTTGTGTGTTGTTTACTTTAAACAACAAAATCTAGGTAACAGTGCACAATGTATCTTTGAGGATCTCGACACTTTACGTCGACTGCAGAGGTAAGCCAGCAATGAAGTCCTCGTTCATAAACTACAAAATGTAGTTGGTCAAACATTAAGAGTGATAATATGTACAAATACACATTTTGTTGGAATCTCACCTTTAGTCTTGCATCATCTTAATTCCTGTTATCGAAATAGATTTGCAAAAAAAACGTACAGAAATCACCGACACGTAACACGATGTCTCTGTTTAAGAAGACGAACACTGAAAGCCTACACCGGTCACATCGATCGGTCCTCTTAACCAAACAATTGAGCTCAAATGTGTATCCGACGCTGCTCTATTTGGCATATTCAGTGAAGACGTGTCATTCTTCTGGTGACGGTGGATATTGATTTTTTTTTTAGGCTGGCCTGCTCTAAATGTCGGCCTCACACAATAGACTGGGCACAAAGGCTCTTCTCTGGGTAGGATGTTGCATTCAATAACCGCTTGAAGCACTGCTCGAGAAATTTAAAGGAATCTTTTGGTGGGATTCTGAAAACTATTCAACAGGCCTATTGTTGCCTGCCCCGGCGTCTAATGGAGGAGCTTCTCTTGTTCGATTGTAACACGACATGCTAATGTGAGGTCATGATTAACACAAGACTGAAGCTTAAAAGGCCTTAAACCAGTGGGAACACCCCCCCCCCCCCCCATTATACCGTCCTCTTGTCCAATACTCAACTAATCAGTCCTACCTTAGCTCCTCTTCCCATATGTTGCACAGATTTGATCGCTCGCCATTTTCCAGCTCATTAATAAAGACTTTGTAATGAATGCGTCCTAGTTGAAACACGATCAAGTCTCTGGCCTCGCTGAGTGCTTTGCAGACGATTGCTTTCACCTCTGCGGTTGGCTTCTCTGGTGTGGCAGGAGGAAGCCACTGTAGAAATGGAGAACAAAAGGGAACTCTAGCGCAGGAACCTAATTACAAAAGGATTTTTTTTGAAATGTAAGACAGAGGGCATACACCGTACAGGAGATGTACAAATGAAAAGAGTACGTTTCACGTTTTTAGATGTCCTGAATAGTTTGTATGACATTGCCTGGATTCTTTCGTTTCAAAGCAAACCAAAGGCACAACCAAAAGCTTCAAACACTGATGTCTAAACACGGTTTCATGTTTTGAAACCACACACAGCTTGTAGCGAAAACTCCACCAAATAAACAGCCACGACCTTGTAAAATGGCTCCTAATTCAAAATCTGCCTTCAACAAGAGCCCTAAACAGCTGAAGAGCCGAACCGTCAGAGACGCCTTTCAGCTGAAATCTAGCTGTATTCAGCCTCTGCAGATGTGACTGCTGCCGACGCGCATCAGTTAGCATTCACCAGAGGCCGGATATCAATGCTGGCATTCATTTGCAGCCATACTCTCTGTGCCCATCATTCTGACTTTATTGTCACCAGCATGTACAGTAATTACAGCTTCTACTTTCTTCAACTTTTAAGGAGGTTTTCTTCTCGGTAAGTTTAGTTTTAAAAACCTTGTGTTACATGCGGTCGCAGTTGAACCAAATTATTTTCTAAAAAGTTTCATTTAAATCAGATTTCGGCAGTATTTAAAGGAACAGTTTGACATTTTGGGAAATATGTTTCTTCGTTTTCTTGTGGAGAGTTCTAATGCTAGTGTGTTACTGTACATACGGAGCTGTAGACAGATGAGATTAGCTTAGCTTAGCATGAGGACAAAAACATGTAAAAAAGAACAATTTGCGTGTTCATGGGAAGTTTTCAGTCTCTTTTTTACATATTCTGTGTTCTTTGTGGATGACATCCTTAAACGAGGCCATTGATCTGTGGAGAATAACTCGGCACTTGTCTTTTGTTATTTTGTATATATTATGCAGAGTAGCTTAAACTGAATATGACATCAAGATGAATTAATATCTCCAATGAGAAGCAATAAAATATATGGTGAAATGACTATAATGTTAGCTTGTCTAGCGATGACAGCCTTACTGTAGCTGGTGCAGCTCAAAAGCTATTTCCTCATAATAAATAGACTAATGCTGCATATCCAAGTCACACGTACACTAAAGTCTACTTAAAAGCTTTTTATAGGCATGTCATTACAATGTTCAATTAAAAATGTATCTTATGTGGCTGGTTTTTCCATGCCTACATACACTGTGTGCGTCATACACAGGGAAGCGCAGTGTTGCACACAGGGAAACGAAAGCTTCATGGCCGCTGATGACAACAAGCTGTAATAGAAAATGGGTCGAGAACTCACAATAGGGAGTGGATTGCACATGTTGTTGCGTTGCCCTAACATGGTAAACCACCTGCTTTGTGCCTCCTCTCTTTTCGACACTCAAACACCAAACGCATCGCGAGCTCTTGTCACTCACTGAGTGCCAGAGAGTCATTTATTCTAAGGCTTTTGAACGGGGTGGTCAGCAGAAGAATTGTTCAGTGAACATCACTGTTAGTAAATATGTCAAATGCCTCGGCAGACCCAAAATAATACAGGGCTATTCTGTTATGACTGTCACGTAGGCCAATGCTGTTCTCTCACTTCTAAAAGCCCAGAGAGTGTGGGGTCGAGCCGGTGTGGAGAATTTTGTCTTATAAGTGTGTGTGTGTGTGTGTGTTGGGAGGGGGTGGTGATGCCAGAGTAAGGCACTGAAGAGGTGTTGGCATCCCACGCCGGAAAAGTGTGGAAATTTGCAGAGCGGAGAGAATTAGCGACTCCCTGCTGGGCCAAACGGACGGGTGCTGAGAAAAAAAGGGGGTGAGTGGGGGGGGGGGAGGGAGGTGAAAACTCAATGATGGTGTAGAAGTTGACCTCCGAGAGGAGAGGAGTGGATGTGGGGGGAGGGGAGAAGCACAGAGAGGGATCCAAAGCCAGGTCACCTTCTCCAGAGAGAGCAGCTGTGAACACTCTGCCCCTGGGAGGGGGGTCACAGTCGAAAGCTCCGTGTCTTATATAGCGAGGCCCAGATTCTCACTCGCCGCCTTCACCCTGCACAGGTCTGCAATAACAAAGCCAATTAAGAAGCCCAAGAGAGGAGCCGGTGCAGTCGCCTCTCGCTGACTTGGCAACCAGAATTATAGCTCAAGAGAGAACCTTTCAACGTCGAATACAGAGAATACCGGCAATTACCAGTGAATACCTCCATTCTCTGGCTCCATATCGCCCGCTGACGCGGTGACTCATAAAGCCACTCTTAATTCATCCCGGATGCATGCTAACCCGGCGTAATGAAATAATGGATGCAACAGCGTAATACTTTGCGTTTTTAAGTGTAAATGGCGGTAACCTCGGCGGAGTGCGCTTTATTTTCCAATGATTTGGTCGCTGCGGGGCTGTCCGTGTTTACCGCGCGTGGCATTTCAGGTGGCATTTGTTTCATCTGGGTGTCACACTGCTTGACATTAATTCAGATTCAGCTGCGAGAATCGATATCATGGTATTGTCCTGGGAGACAAGCGGCGAACTGACAAGTCGATCTCTATTGCGTGTCCTCTATTGTCCGGGAGCTGTGCACAGATGATGCTGCCACATCTGTGTGATGTACTGTAAAGAATCTTTGGAGTTTGCTACTCGAGCAGCGTTTGCTGGTTCAGGTCACAAGGCTGGTTATCATTCCTCGCTATGTCCCCTCTGTTCCAGCAATTGCTTTCAGATTGTCTTTCTGAATAGCAGCAGCACTGTAAAAAAAAAAAAGAAAGAAAGAAAGCGATTGTGAACAGTGGATGCAGGCTTAGATCCTTTCTATGGGTGGCCAGGCTTCAGCTATCTGCTTCTCTTTAACTGTCATCTTGTAGATTTGAAATCCCTCCCCAATCGATTGTACTAAAAGCTCTAATCTCATTGTTAAAAGAGCTGATTTGACAAAGCTGTTATCAAACCGATTTAAGCACCAATCAATACTGCATTATGTGTGGGTGTCTTTTCTTTCTTCCAGGGATGTGGCAAGTTTTCCAAGGAGAGGTTCAGGAACGTCAGTCACCTCTAGAATCAGCACTGAAACCAAACCTGTGAGGTGTGAAACTCAAAGGCCGTATTTTCTCTCCCACAGGCTATGATATCTGGCTTATCAGGACAGAGTGGAAAAAAAGTAATAAGAATGCATAATTGCTCAAGTGTGGAAATAAAAAAAAAAAAATCATGTCATTTCTTTGTTGATGTTCTAACATTAACTGGGTATCTATCGAAAATAGGCTCCATGTTATGTGTGATTGTATTTTGCGGGATGGTGTAATGTTCCATGAAGAGTCTGAAGGGATCGTTTCTCAGAGAGAACAGGGATGCACATAGACAGCGGCTTCAACTCGCGTTCCCCTTTTTCCATCTTTCCATGTCTTTCAGCATTCATTCCGCACACGCATTCAACATTAGAGGGCAAATAAATTGATTGCCAGCAGCTGAAGACACTTATCTCCCAGCGAGTCAGCTTTGCACTAGAGACCCCGGTACCAAAAAGCGGGAAGCACTTCATTACGTTGACGCTTAGCAGTAAGAAAAAAAAGACCAAACACTGGAACAACACCAGCCAAACCACGGCAACAATCACACCAAACGCACTAAGACCAAGACGGAGTGCGACACGATGATCAAGACCTCCGGGCTAAACTGTGTTTATTAGTGGCAGCAATGCAGAAATAAATAGAGCTGCTTACTTATTCTGCAAGCATCTTGGTAAAAGCTCACAGGCAGGAACAGGGCTAGCCTTAGCCTCATGCTTGCCTGGGTAGTGATGGCCAATTAAGCCCTTCTCTGATGAGCCATGCTTGGGCCCAGCAAGCAATTAGGAGGCCAGGAGTCTCTGCTTATTACTGCTGCAGACTATCGAGCATTGTCCTGCGGAACACACATCCGCGGCCTTGAGATTCCAGAGATGCCTATTAGGTGTTGGTTTATGTCATTCAAACTGAATAACGGAGAGAAATTGTCCCGCATCGCTGCTTTAACAGCAAAATGTTACTGTAGCAACGTTGCCTCTTGATTAGCACCCCGTGTACACCGGGGGAGCGGTTGGCGAATAAGAAGCCTCTTTGATTTGACATTCAGTATTGTCTTTTCACATGCGATTTGTCATTACAATGCCGATAACCGACGGAGGAGTTGACACACACGAATGCATCAGAAGAGATATTGTCTTTTGACTGACAGCTCGCTGCCTCCAGTATTGATTTAGCTCACATTTCGAGATGCAACGCTGTTGCAGGGGGTCAAAAATCCAGCTTTAATACAGTCAGGAAGATGAGAGAGAGAGATTGTAAACATAACAGAGTGTGATAATGGAAGCGTACAGAACGGTAGTTAAGAGAGCGGATTCTTAAATGTAAGGCAAAAACATAACGGTATGTATATATTCCCATTGTGTAGCAAATATTCACAGATTTATCTTCATTTAAACAGAGGGGAGAAAACAATGGAATCGGTTAAAGATGTGGAAACGTATGCTTCTGTACTGTCGCTGATCGGATTACATAATAAAAGCAAAACAGAGAGACCATTTTCAACACATTACTGCTGACTGATGTTTCATAAGATTCCTTCTGTGAAGTTTCTAAAAACAAGGAATAAAAATACACCTGCTGAAAGTGAAGATGTAATATGTCAAGATAGGAGATGACTTTTATACCAGATGGCACTTAGAAATAATTGTATGCTAAGAAGCTGAAGTGCAAATAAGTATGATTCATTTTTAAGTGCTCTGTGTTTATACAGTACTTTAAGGGTATTATAATTGTTTGCTTTTCACGGAGCTAGGGGCAAGGATGGAATAAAAGAGAGCCGAAGGTACACTAAATAATAGCGGTGTGCGGCAGAATCACACAGAGGCATGAGCGAATAACATCACCCTGCTAATGTTGCTGCAGACCCGAGTTCCACTGCTAAAAGGCAGTTCAAGCCAAAGCTCCCGTGTGGTACGGCATCCGTCCTAAAACAGCCAAACAGAGGAAGTCCATTAAGTCAGTTTGGAGACTTTGTGATTTCCTGCTCTCATGGCAGCCGAAGCTGCCAATCCCCCCCCACAGCATCGTATTCCCCATCTCCCCTGGTTAGCACCGGAGGCAGGTGGCACTAAGTGCTAACCATATGGCTGCTGCTGTAAGAATAACAGTGAGGGATCAGGTCCAATGCGCACCGAGTTACACTGCGATGGAGATCAATGATAGGCATTTATCACCTGAGGATGGGCACCGCGTGGGTGTGTTTGTGATCTTTATGGACGCCACTTTACGACTGAGCGAAGAGTACAGGGAATAAGCTTTATCTGAAGGAAAGAATTACACACAGAGCATCAGTGGGTGGTTCTTTGACCAAGCCCAGAAACAAACACTGTGAAGCTGTTGGCCTGAATGTGCAAACCTGGTTTGATTGGGCCACTGGGACTAATACGTACAGAGAAGCCATATGGGAGCAGAGGCATGTGGTTCTTTCCCCAAGAAATCAAATATGTCCCCTTAATGGCCAGTGGCAGACTTCACTATGTGAACTTGATTGTGTACACACACACACACACACACACACACACACACACACACACACACACACACACACACACACAAATAGGGGTAGAAGAAACAAATCACATTTACAAGCATTATGGTAACTGGGTAGCCTTTTATGAGTAATTACACACAATACTTCATCACAAAACTGACTTCTCTGCATTTCAAAGCACATCCAGGTTTGTTGGCTCTCCAAATCATTGTGCCCATAAACTGGCAAATCATAAATTGCATCTGTATCAAAGCTGCACAAAGACCAGGATGAGGCATTTAATGAAATAACTTGGAACATGAAAGACATAAATGTATCAAATCATAATCGCTCAGCTGTGAGCCAAAGAGCAATCCATCCAGCTACGACACAACTCTATCAGCCTAGCCATAGCACAAGAGACACTAAATAAATATATACGACCCGTATGAAATAAACAGCCTCAGCAATTCCTGTGATCATTACTTTAGAGCGTTAATGTAAAAAACATGAAACGACGTCAGTAAATGATGATAAAGGTGGATGAGGCAGCTGTGGGACCCGACACTCATGCTTCAGCCACAGTATCCGGGCTGTGAATCAACTGCCAATTACACGCCACCTTTCATTGGACCTCATTATCGTCTTTAGAGTCTTTAGAATACATTTTACATAGATTACCACACACATGCAATTACATTTTCTAAACGTAGCCTCTTGAGTGAAGACGGTGAGTGGTTTAGAGAGCGGAACAAAAACTAAAGAACTCAAGGTCAGTGACCTATTGCACTGAGAGTGTACTATCGCAGACTTAAATGTGTGGATTTAAGATATACTTTCGAGTTTGCAGTCTGAACAGGAGTCTAAATACCAGGATGTTGTCACGGCCACGCACAGTTGTGATGGCTGTTGAATGACATGTGATTGAATAGCCGCTCTGTGTCCAGCGGAGATAAGAGCCGAGTGCAATCGTGAAC
Source organism: Anarrhichthys ocellatus (assembly GCF_004355925.1). NCBI lineage: Eukaryota > Metazoa > Chordata > Actinopteri > Perciformes > Anarhichadidae > Anarrhichthys > Anarrhichthys ocellatus. Next base: position 3,055,625 of record NW_022280049.1, on the reverse strand, counting down.
ATATGGACGTCAGCATAGGCTGTCGGTAGCCTGCTGGCTCTCAGACGGTGTGCGTTGGGACCGGCCCACCTGAAGCTGTGCCTGCTTCTGGTTCGACAACGAGCACAGGAGGCTGGCGCGGTTCCAGCGCAGACTGGACGGCCAAGAAACTGGATGTTGGCCAAGGTCGTTTGTGGACACTCCAGTTAATTGACATACAGTGGAGAGTGACAGCACACTGCTAATAAATGAACAGGCTGAAGACGGACAGCATTCAGTCTAAAACATTACAGCGGCCATCAAAGGCTGAACAGTCTTTCTGCTCCTAATATTCCCCATATTCCTGAATGAGCTCACACCTTTAAAAGGTACACTGGGTTGTTAGCACAGGCCTTCATTGAAACCCTGATCATCTCAATATGATGGCCAGTTCTTTGTGGGTAACTTTAATTTCCACCAAACATTATTACTGTATTTAAAGTTACAACAATTGATTTTGGCGGTCTCTGTAGACGAGTTTCTGAGCACCAGAGTCCCTTTTAGAAAACCTCTCATTTCACCGTAGCAGGGTCTGAAGCCGGATCTGGGTCGGTCCGAGGTTGGATGGTCAATGGCTGAAGCCCCGCTGGAGTCTGAGCGGAAGGACTCGCTGGTGAACCTGCAAGATTTCGTCTGATTTTGTGCAGAATCGATGGCATTCATGCATTCAATATGATTGACCATCTGTTTGAAGGCATCGTCTCATTACGCAGTCGGCTCCGAGACTGCGACTGGTACTGCCCTCCAGACGCTGATGGAGAGCTCTGAAGCAAAGTTCAGAGGTGGGATTTCTACGAGATCACCAAGCTCAGAAAATAAAGTAGTGATCTTGATTTCAAAATAATAATAAATAAACAGTTCCCATTAATCAAAATGTTACTCATATGATTATGTTTTCCCTGCAAAACTTAAGACAAAAATAGTGTGAAATAAGTAAATATAGCGAAATAACATAATCAAATAAAACATTATCAACCTCTTAACATGTCTCCTATTGTACAGTGTGTTTGTGGCAGAATGAGTCACAGCTGTGGCTGGAAAAACAGGCTTAATAGCAATTCTGGCCGTAAGTCTCAAACCCCAGTGAAACCTAACCAAGTTTGATATTAACTGATGGAGCAAGGATGTGAGCAATTAACGCGGGTATCCTTTGAGCCCTGAACTCTCACTAGCAAGACCAAAAAATGGATTACTTGTTTTGTTGTTCTATGGAAGCTTTGGACATTACTATTAATATGTATAACTTGGAGTGTATGAAATCCTACGTACACAGAACAATAATCCATTGGATAAAAGGGATATTTTTTAAGGATTTTTCCCTTGGAATTATTTTGCAGGCGAGAGGAAGCATTGCACATAACAGGTGTCTGTTCCCAGTTTCTGCTATGTATCGATATTTGTAATTTCAGTATTCAACAAAGGATTGTGTGGTTATATATGTAGAGACATTTGTTCACACTGCTTGTTGTGATTTGTTGATTAAATTCCATCAGTTATTTAGATGGGAATTCGAGAAATGCAAATTTAAACTAAGTACGAATGATTGTTTATGTGGGTTAAGGATACTAAAGTCAGATGGCAAGTTGGAGAAATGATTGCATTCACTGCTGACTGAAAGTGCTTTGAAAAAGACTCATTTCATGTGTTTCCTGTAGATTCAATTTCAAAATTGTTAATTTACATATTAAATTAGACTTAATGTAAACCCAATTTTAACATTACACAGCATCATTTGATGACATTTTCCCTTCAAAATGTTATAAAATCACAAAAGCAAATGCAGAGAAGTGTTTTTTTGGCTGCTAATCTATAACTCAATCTTGTAGCGAGCAAGTGATTAGGATGCCAAATACAATATAATGCAGAAATAAACAGCGGGACTTCATAATGTAGTACTGTGTAGTAGTTGTACAAGTGAGGATGTATGCTCATCCAGGCATACTGTTGGGTAACAATGTCTCTCCATCACCTCATTGTGGCTGAGATTTAGTCAGAACTGAAGATGTCCCATACAGCGAGTCTTCGTCTCCCAGAAACAGGACAACTCGTGTCAGCGTGGTTGCGGAGCTGTATAACGACCCCGGCATCTTTCTGACAGAAAAGCCACTACGAAAACATTCTGTGCCGCCTACGTCTTAGGAATGCAGAGTTCTTGTCTAGAATGTAATATTTATCTTGTAAATGTCTTGCAGGCTCAGCATCCACCTCTTACCCCCTTGATATGTGTGCTTAGCTATGCAGCACTCCATCCATGCCACATTAGGTGCTCTGTGCCACAGATGCGCCGCCTTAAATGTAGACATTTCAGTGAAGACGTTTCAACATCAGAGAGGCATTCCATTCGGTCTTGCACTCGCTCCCGACGATGCTGTGCTATCAGCATCGCGGGATAAACAGATACAACCCTGGGGTGTTGAAGTGGGCAGGAATATTCAGTAGCACATGGAGGCTGAAGACGGCAAAGGCCTCCTTGGGGCTGGTGTGCCTGATCCACATCGAGCTGGCTTACTTCCACCTCTGGATCACTTGAAGCCTCCATGCCAAAGAGAGGATAATTACATTCCACCTCAACGAACAATAATAAAGAAGCCAGAGTTTGCAGGGGGGGGGGCACGCTAAAGTAGTAAAGGTTGTTTTTGTCATGCACCAGCTCACACAAGCTTTGAATGATCCCGACTGTGATCTCGCCTCCTCTACTTTCCTTTAGTTTTATTGTGCAGTTCTGCATGCAGAGGATCGACCCCCTCCCCACCGTGTCACTGAGGCGTCATCCCATGCGCACCTGCACTTTTCCACCATGCAAAGGGCATGACTAAATGCAGCATTGTGATCCCTGAGTCCTGGAGCCTTTTTAGATTTATATTCCATTAGACGGCTTGATTGAACACATCGTCCCTGTGCACCCGCTCACCCAGGCAAACCTCTCGCTCCAGTCATCTGCATGGGGACAGATTGGGCCCCATCGAGTGACACTAGATGTGATGCACGCCGCAAACACGCTCTGGCGCAGTGATTCTAGCGCCACCCCTGACTTACTATTACGTGATGCATTTATTTTTACCCGTCTCCTCCATTGTGAATCAATGTCTTTAATCTGCCTGTGACTGAACTCCGCGGGATATTCTCGTGGGAGGAACACAGTTCATAAATAGCATCTCAAAACTTTGCTTTCATGTAAACACTTGAAGCTGACCTCGGTATGAAGAGCATTTCCGTGCAGCCTAAACAACACTATAGTCCGTAAAGGGAGGATATGGACTGTGAGATTCATATCATATTTTTGTATACGAAGAGCCAAAACTGAATCATAACGTTACATGACCTCGATCGTGTTGTCGATTACATAAACTGGATTGTTTGATAAAGCCATTTTCTCTTGTTTGCTAAATAAATCGTGACCTTTCATTTAAATCCGCCATCATCCACCACTCTGCCCACTCCACCCTTATTGCCATGGTTTTCTTTGTCGTCACTTTCAGTTTGTTTATGAACATGCTATGGATTGTGATAGATATCCTGACACGAGGAAGGGGGAGAGAACCGGTACTTCCCAGAGGGAGTTTTATTGTGCAATTAAGTTAACTCAATTCTGTAAAATTGTTCTTAAACTAAACATGCTCACAGTTCTAAGGCTCCTCTCAAACTCAAAATTCAACTACGACAGTAAATATTTGGAATGAACAACTTGCTGACAAACCATAATTCACTGGAGGAACATTGTGACAAAATCACAGCGTATTAAACGCTTAAACTATTTCCTCTTCAAGTTCACAATAAGCAGGAGTACACAGAGCAGCGTCTGAAACAGTCACAGGAGGGATTCTCTCCGACAGTCATTTCGTGGGCTGAAAATGGTTCTCTCTTTTCTGACTGCTCCCTGACATTTGCAGGTAAAAAAAAAAAGGGCATGTCAATCATATTTCACTCAATTTAACCTCCAGAAACTTTCTCTTGTGAATTATAGAAATTACTTTTTTAAATAATACAGAAAGGTCCCACTTGCTTTTCCCTCTTGGGCCAGACTCAATTTATTATCTTCATGCACCATTTGATAAAATACTTGAGAGGTCGAAGCCGTGCAACCAAGTTTTAACCTTTTGAAAAACTGCGTTGATCTTTCTCTTGGGACATCAGGAGGTTCCACATAGAAACCAGGACATCATGAATATTCACCTGCCGGCTTTGAAGCGATTTCAAGGCAGCTTTATCATCAGCCTCAACGAGATCTGAGGACGTTGTTGTGCTTTCGGTCTTGTCCGTGTCATTAGTCTTTCATCCAGTCCATCAGTCAGCAGGGTCGGCCGCAGCAAACATGGACATCTGTAGATAGATCGTTGAGACCGGCAACGATCAGCATTTAGAGCAGCGACGTGTCTGCTTGTAATCAATATATTTCAATGAAGTCAGCGCAATCTGAGGATTCACTCACAGAAGCAGCGTCAATTGGTAGAGTTAAGTTGGACGAAATTGAAAGAGACCAGAAAAGATTGATTGACCAATCAATTAGTGGCTCAACTATTTGTAAATCGATTAATCATGAAAGCCCATTTTCTCTGGTTTCAGCTTTTCCAATGTGACTTTTTGCTGGTTTTTCTGTTTTATATCATTTTAAATTGAATACATTTGTTTTTTCAACCGTTGGTTGGTAACGGTGAACCTATTTCCCTTTAATCGATAGTTGTCTTATGTGACGATAGACTGAATATCTTTAGGTTTTAGAGTGTTGGTGAGAGAAATCCTCACCTTGGGTTTCAGGAAGTTGTGATGACCATATGTGAATATTTTTTGACGTTCATATTGATTACTCCATTCATTATAAAAAAAGTAATCAATAACGTGATTGGTGATTAATTGCAGCTTTACACTATTGCGTTTCATCATGAGGTGAAACCTATTGTGCATTTGTACCCCCCCCCGGTATACACAGTAAATGTCTTCTCCTGCAAACCAGAAGTGGATCGTTATCAGGAGCCGTAAATCTTGAAGTGAATTCTACAAACGGGTGATATGACTACCGGAGGCAACATTCCTCAGGCCAAAGTGCGGCTGTGAGAAGATTATGATGCACGGCATTTACCAGAGGGCCTGAATAAAAGATATATGGTGGCAATTTTGATTTATGATATTTTCTTTTACGTGGTTGACCTACAGTGTGTGCATTAACAGGCATTAGGAAACCATTACTCAGTGCAAAAGAAAGTCTCTCGCTCGGTGTTTGTTGGTTCTTTGCAGCTCCAGCGGATGTAGATTAATCATGGCCGCCTCTCTCGGATGCTCGCTCGATGCTCAGGATGAACAGCAACATCACACATAAGTGGCTGAATGCTTTTAATATCGAGAAGCTTGTTTTGGTTCTAAACCTGATGATTTTTCTCTTGACATATATCTCCTTCAACTCCGATGCGACTGCCTTCATTAAAGAGGTTAATTAAAAGACTTGGCTTTATACGGAAGCAATTAACTTTACTTCTGTTTTATGCCATTTGCCTTCTCCGACTGACTGGCTGCAATTTATCCAATTAAACAAAAAGCATCATAGGAGACTGTAAATATTGTGCGATGGTGGTAGCACTTGTATATGCACACAGATTAGGTTAAATAACAGTCAACGTATTAAAAGCAGATTGGAGTCAGTTGAGAGGTGACAGACTTCAAACCCTGAGGCTGAATAAGGCTTCACTAGGTTTCCCTCTATTAACCTCAGCCGGCCTGATGATAAAAACATTTGGGCTAAACACTGGGATTAGTGGGTGTTGGTGGTCATTTGAGACTCCGTGAAAAAGCAAATCCACAGAGCACACCTTGTCCTAATTATAGCTTTAAGCTCAAACCCTTGAACCAGTTCCAGCAGCTCAGAGCAACGGCACCGAGGGTCCCGATCCCTGGTTTGGTCTCTGTGGGACAGGTGCATGCTGGTCCACGAGACCTGGTTAAATGTTTGTTTACAGAGGCCGAGCTGGATCACATTCACACGGTGTCTGATTTACGAGGCTGAATTTACTACCTATTGAGTGCAATTACACAGAGCACAGTCAGTGTGCAAACAAAGCCTCAAACAGCAGCCATTTTGTGCCGGAGATATTATACACTAGCGGTGATGAGGTGAGTAGGATGAGCCATTTAGGAATACTAAGCGTTGTCTACACTAAGTTTAGAATAACTGTATAAATAGCTCAGTGAACTCATTAGTGTGACTACATGGTTTTCTATTAAATATCATCACCCCCGCCTCTCTGATTTCTCCTCTCAAGTGCTGCATAACCAGAGCAGACACAAGATCGATCAATAAATCAATACATTCCAACAGTACATGCAGTGCTATTCTACCCATTTAATTGCCAGATTCTAATCTGGAGTAGTGCTACACTGATGATGTATGCTGTTGATCATCTCTTGCCAGGACTGAATAAACAGGAATATCTAACCACGCTACATTTACAGCTCTCTATTTCTCCCACCGTGGGATTTCTGGAGCACAACGCTTGTAGCTCAAAGCCAAGGTGTTGGAGCTGAAATGCCATTCGGTACATTTTCAAACACAGTTAAATGCATGCAGTTACTCAAAGAAAGAGAATAAACACATGTGCGGATATATACAGTACACAAGGTACGGTGGTGGATTGTGGCTGTGAACACCAGAAGCACATGTGAAGGACTTGTGAAAGCTCTTACTTTTGGAGGTCACTGAAAGATAATCACGCTGAAAGAATCCTCGTCGACAGCTGAAAATGTACCATGCCATTTGCTTGATAATTTCCATTGCCATCAAAAGCAGCAGGAGGAGGAGAGGGCCCTGCTGCTGATCCTTAAGCTGATTGAAATATGCTGCTCATTAGAGTCCATTCACAAAATTCATGAATCACATTAAGACAGACGGCCGTCGACTCTCCTGTAAAAAGGTCTCCGCTATCAACAGGCAGATCAGATAGCAGAACTATTGTACTATTGTACGGGGAATGGCTCAATTCATTACCGCCTTCATCTGAATGCAAATGGGGTGCAATCAATAAGTTCTGACGCGTCATTGGTGATAAGTGGCCAAGAGGAAGCAGGCCTTAATATAACGAAAGCTAATTTTAAGGATGTAAATGAACAAAACCATATGAAATGGAGTGTTGTGTAAATAGAGGACAACGATCACATGCAGTGTAGGAGGTAAAGGGTAAGCAGGAGTCTAACAAAAGGGTTCAAACTGAATGACAACATGACAGCATAATGTCGTATGCACTGTTACTCTGTTATAAACATCAACACAAGGAAAATAATGCAATTTATTATTCAAATATAAATCCAAACAAGACGCATGAAAATCACTTTCCCCTTTTTTCTCCGCAGCAGTTCTTAATACCGTTTACAAATTCAAAGACTTATTCAAAAGACAGCTGTAGGACAACGTACGTCTGGAACCTCAACAGAAAAGAAAATGGTGACAAGCCAACCGCAGTACAGCAGCAGCAGGAAAGACTGAATGCTGGGAGATACAAGGTGGCTGCAGAAAAAGTGAGAGATTTATGCTAAACGTGTGCTGACTGACAAAGCAATGTCTTCTCAAGGCTCTGCAGGAGATCGGCCTAAATCCTTCTCATAAATTTTATATTAATGCCAGAGGTAACCAAGGTTGTTTTTTCCCCAGAATTTCTCCAGGTCCATTAAACATAGCTAATGTACAGTATTTCAACACTCTCCCATGTCCCCGTCGATGTAGACCACGCTGCATTGCAAAACTTGCACATAAGAGAATGTTTATTCCTCGCAGAGTCTGATGAGACTTCCGTGGCTGTGCTTCTCTGTTGAGGTTGACTGGTTTAAAGATAAAAAGCTAACGCGCGCGCCTTCCTCTGCACCTGTAGAGACTGTAACCTTGCCATTTCAGGAGATAATAAGAGGAGCTGTCTAAGTGGGGAAGGGAGGGAGCGATCATCCTCAGATCTCGCTTACCGCTCTGCTGTAGCTTATTCCTCAGGAATAAGGATTCAACTTAATAACAAGGAACACAATCTTTTATTCCAGCGGAAAATGTGAGTGCTGTCTATCAACACTTTTGCTTTGAGTGAGAGAAAGAAAGAAAAAGGTGTGCTTGTGCAATTTGTCGGGAGTCTGAGCAGCAGCGTGTGCAGGTGATGCCAAGTATTTCTGCTTCCACGCCTTCCCCGACTGGCCTATTATAAGATGTGGAGAGTTCTCCTCTCCTAATTCCCAATAGAACATAGTAAGTCCCAATGCAACCCACTGCAGCCACTGCCATCAACTATAGCGGAAACTACCCTGAACCCGAGTATCTATACACCACATTAATAGAGGATAGTAAAAGCACTAAAATAGTCCATATCCCCGGCACACTAAGTCATTAACATAATGTGCAGCATGAATAATAGGCCTACATACAAGTAATGAGTTCCTCATCCCTTAGTGAACAGATAAACTGTGCTCCACTGTTGTTCACTGACGAACCGTATTAGCGGCTCACTTTGTCACTGTACAGGAGAAACATCTTAACGTTTCGCTTCAACCAAACAGGCGCACAAGGGCCGGAGTTTTCGACATACGCCACACAGTCAAAATGGTGGCTTACACCTTTCACACTCGCAGGGGAAAGGGAGGAAACATGTCTCCCAGCAGAGACGGGGAGCAACAGCGGCGGTTTGATCTCTGCCTGAGCTCCACTTTTCAATCGCAAGTCAAAAAGATGTGAGAGCATATGTCTGGCATTTAACAGCCATGAAGAATAGTCATGGAGGAAGGCGCTGGAGACAGAAGCGGCGACTTTATTCTGAAACGTCACTGTCTCGGTTGTCAAGAACATGCTGATAGACAAAACACGCTAATAGGCGCGCACACAAACCCACGCACACACACACACACACACAGACAATTAAAACAACCTCTGGAGACAGCCGGCTGATTGTTTATCTGCATCGTAGCATAGAGAATTGAAATCCGCAGCCACAGATAAGACATCAATCTTCCTCAGTGGGCTGCGTAAATAAATCTGATTACGGACAGAATCATTTCCCCTTTAGAAATGTTTTATCTGCTCATTGCATGCCTCAGCACTAGATAACTGGGGAAGTGCTCGGCACAAGGTGGCGGCCCGCCTCGCGCTCGTCTCAGCGTCGGCGGCCTGTTGCCAGTGGAGTGATGTCATATTCCATTCAAAATATCTTTGAAAGACAAATACATGTACTGATCTGGCATTAGCATCATTATATGGCACTTTAGAATAATAATGGTTTGGTTCAGTATTGAGGTGGTTGTTTGTTTTTCTGGTGGAAAAATGATTCAATCATTTACTGAAATAGTCGTTGCTTTCTTGCTGTCATTTTCTGATAATTGACTAATGATTTCAGTATTTGTGGAAACTTACTTGTTGTATAACCTGAATTTCCATGAAAACTTTTGATTTTAAACCCAATTTGTCTCTTAAAATGATACAAAACATAAGATCCATTCACTTTCAATTGAATTATTTCAAATTCAAGACACCAACATCTTGATTATTGCCACGTGCTATGTGGAAAAGATGTACTCGTCTTAAATCAAGAGACTAATCTAAACTGATATACTGATCACAACTCTGATAATGAGAAATGGCAACGTCAACACATATCCTGATTATGTGCATAATTGCTATCAAACTCCCTATTTGTGCATCTAAGAGAATTTAAATATGTGCTGTAAGTCATTCCCACTGAGCATCAGCTCATGATTTCAATACATTTCAAGCCTCTGAATATTTTATGCAGCCAAGGAAAAAACAAATTCCTCACAGATTTGGATAAATGAGATAATGTAATGCCAGAGTGTACTAAGCTTTTACACACTTCTCAACAAATCCTTCTGTTTGTTTTCACATTGTAATGTGTGAGAATCCCTTATATCCCAAACACATTCTGTTGGTGTCTCTCTGTTAGATGCGATAAAGCATTTAGAGGCATTCAGACGGAGGTCAGTTCACTTGTGTGACCCGAATAAGCATCGACAGCCACTAAAAAACGAATCTGGGCAAAATCAGACAATCCAGCAGCTGAGCTCATCTACGTTGTAGGAGTGTGTGTGCAGCAGGACGGCATGGGGACAAAGCATTTCCTTAAAACACATCAGATAAAAAGACTAATTTGGTCCAATTTTGCTGGAGGGATGCTTATCTCAGAATTCAAATAAGGTCAAAAGAAAAAACAGTGGCAGTGCCGCTGATAAGATTGTGGTGGAAAAGCAAAAGGGACCCTTTAACCCAGGGGTCTGAAACTCCCGGCCGAATCCGTGGCGGGCCGGATTCGGCCCGCCACGTCATTTTATGTGGCCCGCGAATCCGCCAGCAAAAAAAAAGTTAAAAAAAAGTTAGACTTTATAATAAAAATATCCCCATTGTCGAAATTATGAGATAGAAAGTCGAAGTTATGAGATAGAAAGTCATAACTATGAGAGAAAGTCATAATTCTGAGATTGAAAGTCAAAATGATGAATAAAATGATGAGATTGAAAAGTCAGAATTATGAAAATAGAGAGTTAAAATTATGAGATTGAAAAGTCAGAATTATGAAAATAGAGAGTTAAAATTATGAGATTGAAAGTCAAAATGATGAGATACCTAAACACACAGTCACAGAAGCAGCTCTTTGGCTGGTTACTGTACACTTGACATGTAAATGTATTGTGAGTACATTGAAGACTTTAAACGTGTCTTTACAACACATGAAGTACTTCACGTGGGATTGTGCAAACGCACCCTTGAAAGGATTTTAAGCTTTGAACAAAGTTATTGTAATAACTTGTGTTTGATATTTGTCTTTGATATTTTCTTTAATAGTTTGATCTTTGATAGAGTAATGTGGGTTTCTTAACCCTAAATTAAAAGGATTTAAGTTATAATAACAGAAATGTGCTTAAATATATTTTTACATTTATATAACTGCATGTACAATATTTTTACACTTGAATAAACAATAATCAAATGCAGAGAGTTATTTAACAATATGTTAGGAGTAGTTACATTTATACAGTCTTAGAGTTACAACCGGCCCTTTGAGGGCGACCGTGATGCTGATGTGGCCCGGAGTGAAAATGAGTTTGAGACCCCTGCTCTAACCCCTCTGAAATGAGTTACGCTCCGGATCCTTGTAGATGTGGTTATGTCTCTCATTGCCATTTACCTCTGGTGAGGACATGCGTCACCACAATAAAAGGTAAATAAAGAAGTGATGAGGACAATAAAAAGGAAATGTAGAAGTTAGGCTTATCAGAAAAAGAAAAACAACTCCAGAACCACCTTGATAAGAGAAGCGGACTTCAATGGGAAACATAAACACGTATCATAAATCATCACAGATTAGATGCTAGCATACTGTACTTTAGCCGTAATCTCTTCCGCAGCAGGCAATAGTTGCTTTCAGAATTCATCAGGACCACTGTGAGTGCGTGTGTGTTTGTAGTGGTAGGGAGAGAGAAACTCCTTCATCATCAGGGCTATATGGAGGTTAATGGGAAGAAACAACACACAAAAAAAAAAAGGATAAAAGTTTAGGATTCATCAAACTATTTGACAAATGATGTCAAGAAAAGGGCAAAAGCTGCGAGAGCTTATGAACTAAACGACTCGGTTCTGGTAGCGGCTGGGTTCATGGCGTAGCAGCAATGAGCCGAGACAGGGAAACTGCACCGTGAGACGGTAATGAAAAAAAAAAAGTGCGTTTCCATCAGCTTCCTGCCTCACCTGTCTTCAGATGAAGGAAGGAATGAAAGATTGCTGCAACAGAACTGTCCATCACTTCTGGACTACAACCCGTCAGAGCAGGATGCCATTCAGAAGACAACGGCGGATCACAACACTCTCTAAGCACACCGCCTCCTTCTTGATGAATCACTGAAAACCAGAGCTGTTTGAGGATATGACATGTAAGGCGTAACTGATTGCCTCAAAGGAATCACTTTAGTGTAATGTGAAGAATGAATTACAGAGGAAACTGTCCTGTTTCTGTTACCATCCGCTCCTGTCAGCAGATGATCAACTACTGGCAACAGGTTTCACTGCATCCAGACCACGAGATGACCTTAACAGCTCCGTTCGAGAATGGATGCAAAACATTGCTGTCGTCAGGATTTGTTGTACAAACAACACACAGCAACCTGAGTGAGAAATTACAGCAGCAACAGTGTTAAGCCAGATTACAGTTCTTGCAAGTGTTGAGAAATAACCATTTACAAGAGCACAGATGGGTGTGGTTACTGGGAAACCCGTCTGTGTTCAAATTGACACACTGAGGAAGCACGAACCATCTTTACAACTACACAGTACATGTTGATGATTACCAGGACAACCAGTAATATATAGCAGCTCAGTGGGTCCGAAATCAACAATGAGAACCAAACGTTTTTGGGGGTTTTGAGCAGGTTCCCAGTATTGAATCTCGGTCGCCAGCAGTTCTGCACATTTCTTGTAATTCAAAGATTTCTGTCTTCATGATTAACTCACAGCCATGAGTTTTAGTAGGGCAGGCTCGTGGATGAGCACAGATAAAATACATTTTTCATGAGCATTGGTCAATCATATCTGCCTACTGTTGCGTGTAAAAATACAACCTAATTAGCCCACTTCAGATTGTACTTTGCACAAGTCATAAAAGCACAAGTTCAAAGCTTCGTCGTAATCACTGGCTGCACAGCTAAACACATACAGCTGCAGAGAAATAACAATATATTACAATTAGACCTAAAACACAAGTGGTGCAGAGATGCACAGCAGCAAGAGCAGGAGGAGGAAACAGCAAACTCTCTAAGCCGCACACTTTTTCACAGCTGCTGCGTGCGAGCATCGACGGCAACACAACCAGTGTTAGCGGTCCATAAACTGGAGATGCGAGAGTGAGTGCAATATCCCCTTGTTTTGAGATGTGCCTACATAATACACAGCGCAAACACTATCCAATATATTAGGCTGCTACACCGCGCGTGATAAATGATGATAATGTAAATGACTATATGCCAGGAGAGTGAACCGGTTGCACCTGTAGTCCTGTGGTCATTTGTTCTTGGGATTGCCAAGGGCTTAATGAGAGCAATAGGCACCCGGTTTGTTTTGCACTCTGTGTTGCATTATCTGGCTGACCTGTCACAGCTGTATCACAGCGAGGTTTATTGGATTTAGAGACGGGGCTGTCGCGGTCTACACCTACACCTCCTGCTGTCGTGGGTGCTGATCAGCATTTCCTGTGTAGTGTGCGAGTTACCACAGCGGCCTCTCCGGTGTCTCGTTTTAAGACCTAAGAGACGGTACACGCTGATGTTAATGTGATGATGTCGTAGTTAGCAAATGGGCTGTGGGTGATGAGTGGGGACCCAACAAGAATAACGTGGGACATGCCTGAGCCTGCCCCCCTCCCGTAATAGAAGAAATACTGGAGCACACTGCATGGGCAAAAAAGTACATCAGAACATTACAGCTATGTGCAGTATTTCACAATCTGATCAATATTTCGGGACCTGGCTGCAGGGATTTGCTCCCATTCAGCCACAAGAGCACGAGCGAGGTCGGCTATTGACAATGATGCTCAAACTTATTATATAATCTCGCTTTGTGCACGGAGGCATTGTCACAAAACAGAAAAGGGCCTCGCTGAACTCAATTCAAACTCGAATCATAACCCATATACATGTCACAATTTGATTTAAGATTCAAACATTTCTTTTGAGTCTTCATTTGAAAAAAAAAAAATCAAGAGATCATTGGTTTTTAGTCATTTACATTTTCAAATACATCTTTAAAACGCTAAAAATCTTTTTGGAATCTATCACTCTAAGGCCATTTGGTGACATTAAAATTATGTATTTTTTATGTAATAACAGCAACTTATTTCACCAGTCAACTAGAAACAAACAGCTCAAGGTTCCCCGAGTTTACGAGGTACACCTGAACGCACCTGTATGTGCCTACATGCTTTACTGTACAAAGCGATGTAGACGCACAAGTGGGGAGGCAAACTCTTGCCACACTTCAGTGGAGGGTTTTACTGTTCTGCCGTTTCTCCGTCATCCCCGACTCTGGCGGTGGCCGTGGCGTCTCAAAAAGTGCAGCTCCAGGCTACCTGAACTAGACTTGAGTCAATTCCCCATTTTGCCGGTCTGGTCTACAACCTTGAATAGGTTTGAATTCATGCAAACCGTCTAATACAGCATTTCTCATATGACACGTTCTGGCAAATTCAAAAGTAGCCTACATCAGCAACCTGTGCCGACGGCGTCACGGTGATTTGTATTGCATTAGTAATAAGCAATATGACAACGTGATTAACATAATATTATGTTTGTTTATAAATGGACTAACAGAGGCCCGTGCACAATTTACAGCGGAACCAACATTTCAGTAGAGGTGGGAGGAGGGGGGCTCTTTTGGGTGACAAGATGAGACGTGGCAGATCGTCTCAAAGGAAACTAAACAGGAAAAAAACAGATGCGGCAGCGTGTAACGTGGTGCCGCTTCAGTCTCTACCGCTTCTTCTTCTCAAGTGTTTATTGGTGGTTGGGCAAACCGGCTTAGAGGTGTATCACCACCACCAAGTGGAAAAGTGCACAAACAAATGTGGACAGGAGTGTCCGCACTCTTCTGGCCGTCTCGTACAACGCTTAGCTCACAAAGTGCATAATGAATAGGAATTTCAGTGCCAAGAGAACTCCATTCCTTGCTGGACTACGAACACTGCGGTCACGTATTTTTCAGGGCCATAGGTAAGCTGCTTACTTTAACTCCACCTCTGGAAGTGGGACTACAGAGTGAGGGATAATTCAATAAAGTGCAGCTCTCAGAAAGATCACGGCTTCTGGTATCCATCCCCCCCCCCCCCCCCCCGCAAAGCCACGACACTGCTTGAAATCTACAATGACAAAACTGACAGCTGTTGACTGGGGACGTGGCATTCAGGAGATTCAGGTCCCGGTGCACAAACTCATCCTGGCGCTCCAGCATCATCGCAGTGACAGGACTCAGGAGGCAAGGGCTGACACAGGAGGGAGAGGGGATGGGAACGTTAATGTATCATTCATCAGAGCTCCGCGCCCCGGCCTCCACTGCAGTATGAAAACATAACTGTAATGAAAATTCTATCGATCGGAGTCGCTTCCTTTCAGACAAATTGCACTGTTTTCTCTGCCTTTCAATTGCGTGGAAGGCAGATGTAAAGAGCAAACGCGAAACCCCTGGAGACGCCGTCGTCAATGCTCCATCATGACCGGCAAAACTCTGCATCGCCTTTGGCTACAAACCGAGCCTTCTGCAAAACCCAAAACACCAAGATGTTTTTAAAAAGGCATTAATCAGCCCACGGATTATCCTGTTCAAGGAATAAACTGGCCAATCGAGCTTGTGATGTAGCGTATAATTGACTCAGGCTATGAAACAATTGCAGTCCAGACTTGATAAGATAATGGGTACAGTGTGTGCTACTCCATTAAAAAGGGATTTCCAGCGGATGTCAAATATGTGGTGAAATGCGTTTTTTGCTGTGACCAACAGCATTTCAAGTTAACCCCCCCCCCCCTTTATCCACCTACATAACTGGAGGAAAGGAAGGCCCAGTGGTTAGACCGGCTCTGCTTTGATATGCCAACACCCCTGCAGAAACGTCCCTGATCAAGAGGCAGCTGCAGGGGACCTGCTCCTGGCTGCCCCTGTGTGCTCACCCTTTTTCTTTGCTGCAATGCAAACATACAGCTCTCAGAGGAAAGCTCATTTCAAAACAGCACTGCTCATGGCAGTGCACTGAACAATACTAGAGCAGTTCACTTGTTTAGTTCTCCCTCCTTCAGAAGCATACAGATGGAAATCTTTACAGAGGACCTCTGACATCATCTCCTCCATCAGTGGTCATTAGGGAAAGTATACAGACAATGAAAACTATTTTAAAAGTACTGCAACAAAGCCAGCGATGTGGGCCCAGAGGAGGCTTTTGCAGAGCTAACATGCATGAAGTAACAAGACAGACAGGAGTGGATAACCATCTTACTCATGTGCAGTCCTCCTGCATTTCTAAATTAAAGATAGGGAGATAGCACGGCCACAATCTGTGGTCGGGATCGGCGTCCTCTGGTGATGTAAAGGGACTTAGAGAAATGGATCAACCCGGCATCTCAGGGGTCAAGGGTTTTTTAATGAAGTCATATCAGTGAGGCCTGCTCCTGTCTGTTATCAGAGGGTGGCGTTTATATAGAAGGGTGGTTTGAGGTTGTGCACCACTGTGCTGTTACAAACGCCACTTTCATTATTTATGTATAGAACTGTCACTAAGGAAAGAAGACTTTGCTCCTTTTGTACAATAATGACATTGATGCACCATGTATATTTAAGCTGACATGTATTGTATCAATGAATATGCATCGGTTCCTAATGTTGAAACATCCTACTTTTCTTCAGTGTGAAGCACTTTGGTTTCAGTGAGTTCCAGTCCTCACACTGTGGAGATGATAAACGAGATGTTAACCGAGCATCGGTTGCTATTTAAACCCTCAAACTCCAAAACAAACTCTGCCAACTGGGGTGAAATTTTTAACTCGGAAACCTCAAATTTCTACCGCTGCGCGACCAACTGTTCATGGTGAATAACACAATGTGTGGGTGTGTGGGTGGGGACTGTGTGAACAATTCTGTTTCAAGAAACATATCGTGAACTGAGAAGCACAGAGAGGAATTCTAACTTTCTTGTCTCGGTAGATGTATTTGCATCTTTACTCAACGACTGAATGAGACGCAAAGGTACAAACAATAAATGGACGATTGTTGACGAGAGCTAAAATAATCCATATGAACAGACACTGTCATACGGGTATATCTGCTTGTGTTTGTATCCGTGTGTGTGTGTGTGTGTGTGTGGGGATGGGTGGGGCGTTCATGGTAACACAGAGCAATAAAGCCATCAGTGAAAATGAAAGAATAAGCCAGAATTGGGGATAAACTGACACAGGAGCTTTGATGGCAATAACCCGACATGCAGGGGGAATTAACCGGGGTATTACAGCTAAACCTGTGGGACTCTGCAGCTTCCGTGGGGAAACTTAGACACATGGACGAACACACAAGCTGTGACCTAGGAAATAGGGAGGGTGAAGGGATAATACCGCTCTGCCTTTGAAAAGAGAATAAAAAAACAGGTCAAATCTTGGGGTTCTAAATACCTGCTGTGCATTTTTTTTAAATGTAATATAATTCAGCGAGCAAATAACTTTTAATTCTGTCAGAAACATTAGCAGCTTGAGCCCAGAACAGAGGACTGTTTCTTGACACTGGGAGAGCTTGCATTTCCAGGCCCGTGTTTTGACTCCAAGTGTCATGGAGACGGAGATTTAGTGTGACAACGTCGATGCCAAGTGTTGAACTCCTGCAACGCTTTGCAGAAGCATGGCACATTCAACATTCTAACTCGGCACACAAAAATTCCCCAAGACTTGAATTAACAATGTAGAAAAATAACATTACCGCTCAAAATAGTTTTTAAAAAGGACCTGGCGTCTCTCAAAGAGGGACTACACCAGAGACCACGCTTTGTTTCATGTGTCAACCTTGAACAAAAACTGTTTACCAAAGGCAGTGGAACTCAAGTTCGACAGCTGAAACAGTGCATTACTGCGTATCACTTGTCTGCTAGTAGTTTGGGGCTATATGTGCCTTTTAAAATAATGAGAATGAAAAGTAATAAAACATTCTTTTGGCAAATGAGCTCGTCTTTTAATCCAATTAACTGTGGATCCAACAGCCAATGACGATTCTTGGTATTAGGATTGCTAGCAAAAAAGAAGGGACCACCGAGACAACAAAAAGCTGCTTGTAGTGAAGGGATTCATAATTAGCAACTGTAGTATGAAAATGTACTTAAAGCTTCATCACCGTCTTAAAGTGTTTAGTGCCCACAGCAGAGAAATGCTCTATCTGTTATTAAACACATTTCGTTTGCCTCCCAGTGTGTGACAGCAACTAAGATTGAATGACGATCAAGTCAATACGCTCCTGCTGTTTGACTCGCATTCTTACTGCTGGCAGAAATACGGGGGAAAAAAATCCCATTTTAGATTGATTACTGGCAGGATAATGCTAATTTGCATATAATAAAAATTAATTCAGAAGCGAGTGATGATCAGGAAAAAATATTCAGCTCAGTCAATTGAATTTATTTATTTCCATAGCCACAGGAAAATTACAAATTATTCTTCATAACATTTAATTTAGTTGTTATTCAGCATACGGTTTTGTTTTGTTAACACGCTCACCTTTTGAATTTAACCTCATGAATAAAACAATACAGAAAAAGGGGGGAAGCATAACACACCAACATTTGATTTCCCCCTTATCGTTGCTTAATTCTAATAGTTTTAACAGCCTAACAAATTAAAAAATGACAGTCACACGTGTGTATGTACGTGTGTGTGTGTGTGTGTGTGTGTGTGTGTGTGTGTGTGAGCAAGCACAAATTTGCTGTGCTATTCATTCGACACATTTCTCTCCTTTTTGTTGAAGGCACTGCCAGCTTAGCTCCGAGCACATGGCCCTATAATTGTTCCTTGGTTCATATCTGTCATGACACTTCTATATGTTTGCAGCCCCTGTCACAAAACCACAGCCTGCAGCCCGAATGGGGGTCGCTCTATTTTTTCCTCGGTACCTCAAACAAACCAGCCTTTGTTCCTCATGGCACAATCTGGAGATGCCATTAGTGGGGAGGGAGACAGTGATGTTTAGTGACAGCCAACGACTCCTCCGGTCAAGAAAAGTGGCCCGGAGTCATCCGAGTGTCACACACACCCCTCTGCTCTGAGTGAACACGGCCGCGGCTCCCTGAGTTCACCTTTGTTCTCGCTATCTGAAAAGCAAAAAGCTAATTGTGCGACAGGGGTCGGGGGCGGCACCCACGACAGCCGGAGTTGTGCCACTGCGCGAAGCTGCCAGCCCTTCTTGTCAAACATACTGCGGGAGAATCCGACGCAAAAAATTAGGTGAGAGGGGGAAGGCTCTCATTTTGCTGCAAGTGGCAGTTTTTTTTTTTTTGTCTTTGTGTTCCGTTCATGACTGTTGTCATCACATTTAGGGCTGAGCTCAAAAACATGCAGAAATTCTGCGAGCTGCTGCCTAGGACGATAAGAGGGGGGAAGCTACATGGCCTGTTTGGAGCTGATAACTCACACTCAGCACAAATCAAACACCTTCTGGCGATTCAAATAATTTGTACAGTTGGGCATCACACGTTGAGCGCGGATAGAATAATTCAGAGTAAGAAAGTATCATGCCTCGGTGCCCCCAAAATGAAAAGCTGCAGACATGTCAAATTATATCTCCCAAGCGAAATGCTTATGCTGTGATTTACCAGCATTACTGTGTAATACACATCACATTGCTTCCACTATGAATTAAGTACAACTGCTACATCCATCTCAACCGTTACAATAACGTGAACACATTTGACTTCCTCCACTAGTAGACACAGAGTGAGTGAAGTGTTGACTCGTCGGTGGCTATTTAATACAGCCAAACAAACAGAGTAAATCAGCTCGTGGCTCATTTGTGGAGAACGTCATGTGGAGACAAGACCACAAACCACTCTATAGGCAGTTAATGGGTTTACTTGGCTGCTTCACACTTGTGGGACCTCGGGTCCAACTGTTTGCTTTAGGCGCTGGCAATTTCCACCAGGCTGTGGAGGCTCTATGCACCAGTGCTGGCTTAACACAAAATGGCAGCCCGTTACAGAGGATGGGCAGAGATAATGCTCGAGGTTTGTGTTGGAAAAGAAAAGTCGACAAATGAATCTAAACCAAAGAGTGCTACTTAGCTGACTGCTGGAAATGTGTTTTTTACTATTTGAAGTCTGTCATGGTTTTACCGGGACGGGTCTGACACGGAGGAGCAGATGAAAACCGTATTTCCAAATGATCTACCGTCGGCTTCTTGGCCTCCTCTAATGAGTGAGGCGAGCCGAGGTATGCTGTTGATTCACATAATGGAATCTGAAAGGTAAGACAAGCTTGATAAAAGGACAGCTGAATGCTGCCGAGGCAAGAGAAAAGCGCCTTTGTAAAATCTTAGCAATGTTATCCAAGTAAGGAAGTCCTTTTTCTTTTTTACACATGGGACTGGTTTGTTTCACAGCTTTATCTTGATCCTTTGAAAACGGAGCAGGACAAATCCTCTCTTTCAAATCTGGACAGGGACTTGAAGACTTTTGCAGCAGAGTGCACAATGATGAAATACTTTTTTTTTTTTTGAGTGCGCCAAATGATCTTCTTAAAATGATTACTGTTCTCTTGTGAGTAAACGCTTAGGATTTCAGTTTAACATTTCTGCAGGAAAATACATTTTTAAAAAAAAATCATCCAAAGGGAGAAAAAGTTTTGCAGTGACATTCTCCACAACAATCTGACTCAGCCAGAAAAGTTATTATTTAATCATTACTTTAGTGAAAATGGCAGAGCAAAGCCATATGCAGTGTATGTTGCAGACCAAGAAATTAGAAAATAAGCCAAATTGCATTTGGCTTTGTGATGATTCAGCCTGAAACCAATCTGTCCAAGTGTTGAGTCGGGTAATTTAAACACCAGAAATATGACAAAAAATAGCTAAGTACGGACTGTCCAATCTCGCAACAATGGCACTTCCATCACACATTACACACATTACGGGGGTGATTCAGGGACGTGGTCTGAAGTCTGGCTCTGGGAACTTGTGAAAGATAAAAAATAAAATGATTCATAACACACTTGAGATTCTAACTGAGGAACAGCAGCAACAATAGTTCCTCAGTCACAGACAGAGTCTAACACATACGTCTTCTTTCTTTAGTGACCACAACACACAAGCACTCACATGGCAAGACATATTGTATATATATACTATATCAGTGAAATATTACGAGTATATACAGTATATATATATATATATATATATGGGTTGCACATACATTCAGGGTATCAACGGCACCAACTGTTACGGTGGTTTAAGTAACAATCAGGCTGATGTGTAGTGATGTCTGACACAGGTAAGAATAGCTGTGGATGTGTTGATACTGTATGCTAAAAAGTAAATATAATAGAAGAAGGGAGGGGTTCGGAATGCTGTTCGGAAAAACCTAATTAACAAAGAGAAAAGGAAAAAAACACTTCCCTTTACTTCCCTTTCTGCCCTCCCTCTTTAACTTTATTTCTCTTGCGCTGTTATTTATTAGTTCCCTTTCCTCATTAGACACTTATATAGAGAGAAGAAGAGGGATCACCTTCCTCTGACCCTCAGGAGGGCGCAGCCCAATGCAAGTCGGACATAATGCTTCCCACTAAAAAAGAACGCCCCCAAACCCTCCAGAGAGAGAGCTGGCTCATTAGGAATTAATGTGCCTTTATAAAGTTGTCATGTCTGGTAGAGATTAAGGGGACGCGGCCCTCCCTCACCAGCCAGTGGAGGCCCCTGGTGCCACGCAGGCCGGACCAGAGGAGCATGCCCCCAAAAACCTCTGCAAGATCCAATCTATTCCTGATAATGATCTAGACAGAGATTCTACATGAACAGAATTAATTAGAATTAACAGTTACATTCATTGTAAAGGGTGACAATTAACGCATTTTGACCAATCAGACCACAAGAGGGGATTTTGGCAATAATAGCCTTTGGTTTCCGATTATAAAGACTGATTTTTCCCTGTTTGACTACAGTACAACTGGGGACACAATAGAGGACCTTTGAAATTGAAACTCTGAAACCCAAACTCCAGACTGTCAGTTATAAATTAGATATTTATAAGCAAGGGCAGAGTCTCATGTAGTTACATCTGATAAAATGGGAAAACGATCCTGCTGACTCTTGACATGTCACGAACATCAGGGGCACAGATTTCACATCCCGACACCGATCAACACAGCTGTAGAGCGAAATAGCCGGACCCAGTCCGCTCCACCTCACTGTAAACTCCATTGGCTTTTCTCATCACAATTACAACATTTGGCAGACACTCTCATCCAGAGTGACTTACAATGCTGCTCAGTATTCATGATAGAAAACAACACCCCCATCAGATCAAGTGGAGATAGACGGTTGGCGACATTGGCGACCACTCTTGGGACGACTCTGTGATCCCCACAGGACTGGTTCATGTGCGTACGCTCGGACACGCGGCAAACATCACACACGTTTGATCTAAATCAGTAGGCCACTTTATGAGGACATTCAAAACCACAGCCACGAGCCCTTTAATCCAACTGATAATTATTCACTGAGTTATACCGGTTTCATCCCAATTGACTTTTCATCTCCAATTAGTTTGTCAAATCTGGAATAATTGAGATGAAGAATCCTCTGTAGTGTCTTCAGTTTATGAGTGATGAGATGTTCGGAAATTGGGAGTAAAAATATGCTACAGCGACTCAGAAATAAAGGAGGAATGAAGTCATTAGAGGAGCCGTTAACAATATCGTATGAACTGCGCTCGGTCAGAGGCCGGGGTGCGTTCAATCACATCTCGAAATTGGACACCAACTCACATTCATTAAATGACAGCCACATCAAACAAATAACTCCTTATATTCTTGTTTTGGTCACCAGATGTCTGCCCGTCCCAACCGCATGTTATGCAAATTAATTGAATGAACAAATTGAACTGAGCTTTGTTGTTTTCAATGAATGACTTGAACAGTGCCAACTCCCAAAAGAAGCAACGGCAAAATTACAATCAATAATCTGTAAAAGCACTTTCACGTCTATGACCATACCAGCAAATACACATTATTAAGTGTCCCATTACGCTGAAGTAGTATCTGCTTGGCCGGTCGAGAGTGGAAGCACTACAGTGTGGTGACATCATGCCGTCTTTTTGACAGAGGACGCTTGAACACTAACAAGAACTGCAATATATCTTCTTCTATCCACCCACACCAAATGTCTTGCTGATGTCAGAGTATATCCGTCAATTGACTGCACCCAGCAGACTTGAACCAAGACTTGTTGTGCACTAATGAAAGGTATAAACATGCCGTATACATGACTGAAGCTTGGTTAAAAAATAAATACACGCAACGGTTAGACACTTTGTGAACATGTGAATGTCTTTCCTAATGAGCAACGCGATCTATCTGCTATTGGCACGAGATCAGACTGTATGCTGGCAGTTACTGCCTTCTGGAAATTATACAGAAGATAACAATAAATATTCACATCCGGCTCCAAAGACCGCCCTTGAATAGAGACAAGGTTCAAATCACCCATCCAAATATGACAACTGAGCAAACTCCATCAGCTGCTGAAAACCATGAGATGCAGTTGAAATACTGAATAAATTGGAACTCACAGGGGGGATAACAGTTGATGAAATGCCAACATACAGCAATACTTAAATAAGTACACGGTAAAGCTCATGCAAAGATCAGTGCAAGTGGTTCGGTTAATAAATCCAGTGTTGATTCATCAGAAAATGTTGCTACACTGCTACAGCAGCACATACTCACATGTAGACACTAGAAAACACACTGGGCATAATAACCAGCAATTCACCAAGCAGCAATTTCTTTCAACACATTTTTAATTTCAACAGTTGGTTCACAAGTTACTCCTGTAGGCTTGATCAAACATTCACCACTGTCAGTTTTTAAAAGGGGGATTACGGGCAAGATGTTCTCTCCAAGAGAACAGTACATATTAGATATCGTTGCCTGCCAGCTCTTAACTGAACAAATCCAATATGAGTGTCTAATGATACAGTAAACAGTGGTTCAATTACATACAGACGTAGCCCGCTGCAAACCACAAGGGGGAACAGAACTTTGCATGTTTACGAGGGTCGTATGGTAGAAGATTCTATAATAAACAGGAACAAACAGGAATTCATTCTCTAAATGGATCTTGAGTGTCCTCCACCATCCTCTTAGTGTTGGGCATGGAATGTTATGATGGAACAGGTCTGGGATACGACTACATATTCAACATTGTTTTTTTGTTTTACAGATTGGACATACATTCACAATATGTTCCCAAATAACAAAGAACGCAAAACAACATATGTGCACCAAAGCAGACAACAAAAGAATATCAGAAACACAATCCAGTAAGGAGTTAAAATATTCCCTTACTGCATTCACCTTCAATATTTGTGGCAGCATGGCATTGAGGCGCTATTGTAAATAGAATACCTTAGTCATGACATGATTATGATAAACTGTTTTTAGCTCCCAGGAGTCCATTTCTCTAATATCACTTAAAGGTGCAAGATCCGAGAATGGGAGCATTTTGATTGCTCTCAACATGTCGACGTAGCTAACGGTGCTAACGATGCTAACGGCGCTTACAGTGTAAACTAAGGCAAAAGCGCTGACGGAGCTAAAAGTGTTTACCGGTGCCATCGGTCGGGATGGCGTTATTAGCTGCAACCTAGGGCTGGGCGGTATGACCAAAAATGCATATCACGGTATTTTGTAAGATTCTGGCAGTTTCATGGTATATCACGGTATTTTTTTTCCGCGTTAAAGCATTAATTAATTAACGCCGAAAAGAACCTGCCGGTCAACCGGCCAGTGAGCGGTGAACAACTGTTTTGTGTGGCGTGTCTTCCGTTCCGTCACTTCCTGTTTCCTTCACCTACATTCCCCTGGGTCCTAAGTCCCTCCACGTACAGCTTCCTATCACCCTGTATGTACCAACGTACATTTATAACAAATACCACACATATTACACGGTAATCAGCATTGCATATGTGTCTGACCAAAATACCTTTTTTTGTTAAGTCTTTGTTGATCCTGCATCGCTCTTTTCTGTTCTTTAATGTAACGTTACTGTTGCGACAGAGCCTCTCCCAGCTGTTAGCAGACTGTTGTTAGCGAGCTATACCCATCATGCAGTTCGGCGGGGAAATTTTATAAATGTACAATTATTCGTGTTACAAATTGTTTATGTGTCACAAACTGTTGTGTCGTGGTGTTTTACTCTGTTAAAGAGCGTTAGTTATGGGTTGTTAATTGTTATTATAAAGTTATGACCATGACTAGGGTTCCCTCTCAATATAGTTAAGACAACTAGCTCCGACCACAGAGCTCTCAGCGGCGAACAATATATTTTGCTGCCTGTTGAAGAGCGACAGAAGTTGCCTCGGCTGTGTACCGGTATGACGGTATGTGAAAAATTCATATCGTACGGGAAATTAAAACCGAACCCGTGGGGCCCGCTCACATGCACTAAAAGCACGGCCATGTTAACAAAGGAAGTAGCTCTGCTCAGGTAGACATTACTCCACTATATATTTACACAGCAAGTAGTTGTTTGATGCAATGCTAATGCTCTGAATGTTAAATACAGCTCCTTTTACCGTCAATCTTAATTCTGCCTGAAACACAGGATTGCACATCAGTGGAAACGATGCCAAAGCACAGCAGCTTTGTACTCATCTTTTGAGACGCGAGCACTGGTGACAAGAAACCGCAGAAAACACACTTTGATTCAGCATGAATGCATTGTCAATGGACATTTAAATTCACGGAAGCCATAATCAAGTGCAAGGTGCGTCTCGATGGTGGCTGTATACCGTCATGATTAATTCTATTGGAGTAAGGACTTGAATGCGTTTTTCCATGAGCCCGGTGTTCCTGATGGCCTTGCCAAGAAAATCTGCTGCTTAGCTTTAAGCTTTGAATCCGTAATGTTCAGACCTCATTTCACATCGGGAAATGGTTTGTTTGGGGAAAAACAATAGCGGAGGGACCTACATAGATCAGAGAGGCTGTTCTCTCGCTGCTACACATTTAGGGTGCATGATGAATGCTTCGTGTTTTTGTGAGAATCAACTGGCATAAGCATAATGTCAGAATGACTTTGTTGTGATGATTTCGGGTACAAGTGGTGGAAGATGAAGAAAGGCGAGAAAAATGGGGCACCTTATCTGACCAGATCGTTCAGTTTGTTTCTTTACACATCTTTGAGCAAAAGGTGACACAGATGACATTAGTAATGTTGTATCAATACTGAATTATTAACACGCCCAGCATATTCTAACCTTACATCGCACAACGTGCTGCCTGGGCCTAAATGTGCTCGGAGAGTCAGCGCTCTGTTGACTCAGTTGAATTACTGCTTGCCTAAGGCTTCAGTGCCTGGACACATACACATAATTAGGAAAGGTCACCGTGCCTCCTGTCTTGTCAACAAAATCACTTCAAGATGACAAATTCGGGCTCAGGCTGAGCCAGACCTCCCCCGGATACCCTTGCCAATCAGGCGCCAGCAGGCCTGCCTGGGTAGCCTTAGGTGATTTCTAATTATGTCTTTTACATGCCATGCTAAATAGGGGTGAGCATAACAATGAGCCATTCATCTGATTGGAGGTGTGTGTTCTCTTCAAGGTTGAAGTAGCAGACTAAAAAGTTTCATTATCTTGTAACTTTAGACTACAAGCTGCTGAGAAATTGCCTTTGCGAGATCTCTCCTTAATATCACAAGAAAATGTCACCTTAGATTTTAAATGATCCCAAAAAACCGGAGGATTTTACAAGATGACATTCAACTGATAAAATCCACAAAATGTCAGTTCACGTCACATGACCTTCACACCGTTTCAGAGTTCCTTTCCCACCGCATGCTCTGCAGACGGTCCATCCAGCCCACCGTATGATGAAGTGGAAGTGGCTTTCACATCGCTCCCTGGTGGCCTGACTAAGGAACTATTAATCTATGGCGCTCCATATTGCATTCAGATCCGCTTTCCCCAGCCACCACCCAGCCTGAAGTAAAGGCCAGGAGAGGACCCAGAGGACTGGACACTCTCTTATTATGAGCTGCACCAGGACACCTCTGGGTTTCTAAGCACTTCCACTGACAGTGACTGATGGCCAATTAACCATTTGGAGAAGAGTATTGATCACTAGGAGAACAGGAATGAGTCTGGAAACGTCTTCTAACACACCAATATTCTCACTGTACAAAGTGAGCAGCCAGACAGCACATCATGTATAATAAAAACAAACATTACAGGAAAGAAACCAACGCCACAAATACCGCCTCTAAGGCTTGCACACATGCCAAACTGTCCGCCATGTCTGTCGCCTGGTTAACAAAAAGGAAGGAACTCATGGCCAAGAGATTCTAGGGGAAAGAAACTACAACAATGTGCCTTTCGGCAGCAGTAGTGTCTATTCTACCGTGATTGACTTCCATGACATCAACCTTCACATGTCCCATGTTCTTTGCTGAGGTGAGATCTGTTCCCAGCAAGAGAACACATCCAAGGATCAAGGTCGGCATTGCATGTTCTCTCTCTCTCTCTCTCCATGAGTGAAAGGGAAAGAGAGAGATGACGGAGGAAAAAGAACATTCGATTAGATCCTCCGGAGAAAAGACTCAGAGTGCTCAGCTCAACAAGCTTGTGTCGGCACAGGATGGTTAGCAGCGACAGAAACATAACAGTAGAGATTGAGGGCAATCTCCCAACAGCTGATACTATGTCAGACACTGTGGTGCCTTTCCAGGAATTATGGTCCAGGTTCCCATTGAAATAATAAAACACACATCCCAGTACCCAATAGGATGGGTGCTAGATCACAGAAATATGTAGCAGATTATATACAAGTACCTGTGACAAACCAGACCTGTTGCAAATAGACTAAATTCAGCATATACACTGATAATATATCAAAGATACAAATATACTACAGATACAAAAAGGTACATAAAGAAGATACAGAGGAAAATATTAACTTGTATGTATAAAATAAAGTATAGGCATAAGGGAAAAGATAAGGGGAAAGGTTTTTGTTTTCATTTTGACATCCATCCATCCATCCATTTTCCACCGCTTATCCGGGGTCAGGTCGCGGTGGCAGCAGGCCATTGTCATTTTGACAATACATTTGAAATGTCTAGAACAAAGTCAAAATTTCAGAATATGCGCGAACACTAACAGCTTGACTTATTCTCAAAAGTTACTTATTCTCATTTGCTTTGTATGTACGCTCTTATGTATTTTCCTACTATTTAATGTTAACTAATTGCAACAGGTGTGGTATGTCACGTGTGCCTGTATGAGCACTACAGGTAACTAAGATGGCGACTCTCTGTATCCATCAGAAGTCTGAGGAAGAATGAATCGTTACGCCGCAATAAAATCCCACAAACGGGAGCTACTTGGTGTGCGGATCTATTTGCTTCAACTCTGCCAGGCTCCCATTGAAACATCGGGTAATCTCATCACCACAGGTGAAAGGCACATTTTCTGCTGCCCCGATAGGAAAGCACAAATAGTGACTACGGTGCACCACATTTCGTGAGGGAAACGGCCCAACTTCAACCCCTAAGCGCTCTGACATAGACCTGAAAGATAGAAATGGGGTAATTGAAACAAAAGGGCAGAGTTTGACAGAGACGTAGTGCCTTCGCAGGGCCTCTGCACAGACTGCAGAAAATAACACCTAACTCCTCCCCTCTGCAAGGTTCATCCTCCACGTGTCCTCGGCAACGCCTGTGTCCTTCCTTTTGCTCCCTAAGACTGCCATTTGCAAATGATAAGCGCAGGGACATAGCCTTCTGAAAGATAAGGCACCAAACGGAGCGTGCTCCTCCATTGTTTAACGCTGACCTACGCTGACATGCACTGTTTACCTCGTACTCATTTATGCTGAACTATTATCTTTGCCTCCATTAATCACGGGAACTCAAACTGAAGAAATTACATTTCGAGAGACTTCGACGGGAAGGAGATTCCTTCTTCTTACTTTCAGAAAAATGAACATGATGGAAAGTGAATTTAAAAAAAGCAATGCAATTGATCAGCTCTGTCCTTGCAAATAAGAAAATCCAAATTAATTTTTCATTGTCCAAGTCAAATTCTGTAAGCAGCCTAAAATTCATAACGAGCATTTGAACTCCTGAGGAGTGAAACCATTCTAATATTTCCCCCTACGTTTTTCTTCCCCCCTGAAGTGTAATTACCTCCTTGCATGATATATTCCGCATTTGTACATCATGCTAATTCACTGAGTGAGCATAAGCAGTTGAGAAAAATAAATAAATATATATGAAAGTTCCCTCCCCTAGTGCACAAGTCTTCCCATTGTCTGTATCATTTGAATTCATCTCCCATGACTAGAGGGAAGAAAAACTCTTTCTGGTAGTGAATTATTACTTCCCTGTGAAAGACCATATCCCCCGCAAATACGTGGCAATCATTTGCCATGCATTAGCAATGGGACAGAAACGAAGTGGTTTTAAATTCCTTTGACCAGAAGGCAATTTCCCCCAATAAATTATGTTAATTTCCGCTTTCGCTCTCCTTATCGCATTCTTTAGTGACTCAATGAGGAGAGACAAAACTGGCTGCCACAAAGACAACTCTGAGATGATTCACATTAGGATGATGAGAGAGACTTCTGGCAAAAAGAATCTCATATTACTGTACAAATAAATGTGAACTCGCAAATTACTCCATTACGCAATAGATTTCTGCTTGTTGTCATTTAATGGCCATCTCCTTGCATCATCGCAAGGTTTCCACCTCGTGGAAATTGCTCGGAGGGGGCTGTTCACACAAGTAGGGATGGTACCCGATACCAACTCCCAAGCTCCCTCGATGAACCACACAACGATCGCTTGGCAACGCTCTCAATGGGCAGAGGGGGGACAACAAAGAAAAATCCAGGATTTATTCTCTCCGCATGGATAGCTGGCTTTTTGATTATTATTTTTTAAGTGAACAAGGGACTAACAACTGACTAACAGGCAAGTTTAAATAAATGGGAAACAACAGCAGCAACAGGAGACGGAGTAATCTGCAGGCACACACCTCACACATGCAGCAGAAATGCATGCATGCAAATCCTTGTGGAAACACCCTCTCTCTCTCTGACACACGCAATTCGCATACTAAAAACATCAAGTGGTCCGCGCACACACACACACACACACACACAAAGCAGTACAGTTCTTTGTTCCTGAGGCTGAAAGCATACCGTCCGCCTCTGTACGGCCCGTCAGATCACTCACAACACAGCGAAAGGGAAAGTGCTCGGCTAGCTCAAATCTAGATTGACAGGCTTACCTTTATTACTGACTGAGTTATGTTTCCCTGCAAAAAAAAAAAAAAAAAAGACAAGTCGGCTTTTGATACTGACAATTGCCGAGTCAGCGCTTTGCCTCTCTCACAGGAGGATAGCTCGACTGATCTCAGCCGAGACTGTCCCAGGCCTCGTGTCGAAAGAATTGGCAACCAAAATTACCTTTCCGATCCATTTGCGGAACTCACGCTGTCCTATGAAAGTAGCCTGTAAGCTGTGATGGTATAGCTCTCAGGGATGCTTGTGCTGACCTGATGTATGAGAGAGGGGTGTGCCTAGAAGAGAATAAAACCGATTTCACCCATATCCCTGCGTTCATCTGTTTTATGAACTGGGTCGTTGCTATTTAGGGTCGCTGGAAAGTGCTGGGAGCCCATCCCAGCATGCATTGGGTGAAAGGCAGGGAAACACCCTGGACAGAGCTCCGGTCCAGCATATGAGCGAACAAAGAAACGGGCAAACGGTATCAAATCTATGGGATTTCCTGGCATGAAGCTGGTCTTTTGACTGTGGGAGGAAACCAGAGCACCCAAAGGAAACCCAGATGAACACAGATAGAACCAAAGGCACTGAGCAACTTTCTGCTGTGAGGCAACAATGCCTACTGAACCGCCACGCCGCCCATATAACCCAGCGACCCGATCTAAAAGTATCGGTTCCAACATGCATCATAAAAATGACTTGTAAATACCAACGCACTAGCACTTACTTAGCTTGATACATGAGGCCTCTAGAGCACGACTGTTTATTTAATCCTAATATATTCATAATTATACCCTAATTAATGCAAGAGAAAAGCCCTCTTAATTCATCATCTCGCTGTCCCGAAGCAAGAGACACAACTACACCAACTTTAACATGTTTGCCTTCTGTCCAAAGCAAGGTTAACAGTTCGGAAACAAGCGTGCGGGCAAATGATGTGTGAAATTCTCCTGTTTTTTGGGATAACCTACTCACCAGCTGCTTCCAGCTGTGAGGATGATATTTAGCATCAGCGAGAGAGAGAGAGAGAGAGAGAGAGAGAGAGAGAGAGAGAGAGAGAGAGAGTAAAGAAAAGTGTTCTAAAGAAATAGTCAAAAAGGGCTGAACTGTGAAATGGTGCATTATGGGCAACGTGGCAGCTGATTGCATTGATCACAACATTGATTCGACTGGCTCGACTGTGCACGAGTGCAGTGACCTATGATGTTTAGGGTCACCGGACAGCACCAGGGTGGTCGTAAGAATCAAACAGGCAATCAGGCAAGCATTGTTGATAAATAGCCCACTAGAGTTATGAGCATATTTGATCTTTGAAATGAGTAGAAAGAAAATCAGAAATTGCAGTATAGACTCTCTCTCTCTGTCTCTCACACGAGGGCTGCTTTTGTAGCTGCTGGGGAAAACTTGGGGAGTATTTCAGCCCCGCTGCTGCTGCTGCTGGTTGTTTTGTGCATCTGAGCACATTTGCATGCAACCGGGAGTGTCTGGCCAAGAGGCTACATCATAACACGTAACTCATCGGCGCGAGAAGCTCGTCCACCAACTCCGTAAATCTGTCACCATTCTGCAAATACAGCAGGAACGAGTCCTGAGAGAGAAACGAGGAGTGCAATGATCCTCTAGCTTGCAGCCAGCAGAGCAGCCGGTGAGACGGATGAATACAGGTTTGTCCAGTCCGCCCTACACACAGCTCACAGATGTAATAACAACCGGGATATTCTTGTTTTACTGGCGCTAGACTCGCAAAGAAAATAAACTGTACTGAAGGTTGTTTATGTGACATATGAAAAGGAGCACCGCATTTTATTGTTCACGCGCCCGGTCTGTTAAAGCGCAGGTTATTGCTCCTTTCAAGCAGGTGTAGCTGGAACTTCGTTCACAGTCACGGACAGTGGGGGTGAAATTCATGTTGTATCCCGGCAAATAAACACATACGCAACACTCGAAGGGTGGGCAATAATTTCGCTTCCAAGTTGTTTAACCTTGGTTGACACGTGCGAGGCGACACGCTCTCTCCGATAGGTATAACCTTGGAGGTGGAGGCTAATTGATGAGTGGTAGTAGTGCTAGCAGATAGCAGAACAAAACCGCCTGCCAACAATGTGCTCGTCTGTCACGCGCGGCCACATGTCGGGGAAAAAAAAAAACCGCAAGCAAAACTTGTGGCGTGCAGCCTTTTTTTTTTTTCCTGCAACGTAACGTACACACTGTGCTCCCCCCCCCCCCCCACACACACGGACACACACACACACACACACACACACACAAATGTGTAACAGCATAATTCAAAAACACAACGGCGTAAATGACAAGAGGCGACAGAAACTCACCAGTGCAGGTGAAGCCAGCGAAGACGAGCCCGAGCACAAGGAGCGTAGCGCTGAACCCGCAGCGGACAAAGGGGCCCAGAAGTGAGGGCATCTTCGTGCTTTTTTCTTCTTCTTTTAATCAACCCAAGTTTCAAAAAGACAGGGAGCAAAAACACTGGCACGCTGGGCTTTTTAAAAAAAGGTCCGGAGAGTGTCCTCTGTAGCACTTAACGCCTTGTTCACAACGCCCAAGTCCTTTCCTCAACACATATCCTCCTGCCGTACCGTGGCCATCAGCATCCCGGTCGTGCGTCTTCGTTGCTCAGAACAACGCATCACAGGTGTGGTAAATAAAGTGCCGCCTCGCTCCCCGCCGCAATTATTATAATATATGTATATATATATGTATATATATATATATACATATATATATATATATATATATATACATATATATTTACTGTACTGTATTTCTCCAAAGCCGCTATCCGTCCACAACTCTCCCTCTCTCACTGAGCCGAGGAGGGAGCCAGTTTCCGGTCAGTTTCAGGTTTTCTTCGCGCGAAAGAATACCTTCTCCAAATGCAGGAATTGCAAGAATTGGCGTCGGAGGAGAAACATCTGCTTGCACAGCAATGCTGGACTGTTGAGAGAGTCAGGGAAGGTGTACACGCTGCGATGAGCGGAGCAGCAAAACCAGGAGCGGATCCCGCGTGCTCGCTGGGAATGGAGCGTCCTGAGCGCGCCCTGCTGTTATATCCTTTTTTTCTTTTTTTTTTTCTAAAGCAAACATTTACATATCTTGAATAAGCATAACTAACCACATATTGGCAATGCACGACCGAATGGAAATGATTTCATCCGCACCCTTACAAGTGCGCTTTTCCTATCTTCTGCCTTACATGAAAATGATGGATATGACATCCAGCCCTGTGTGATAGGAATCAGACGGGTGCTTTGCATACAGATTTGCACAGATCACATCTGCATGTCATTGAGTTTCAGTTGCATATGCCTCTGCTTTGTCTTGGGGTTCTTGTGCGTCCCTGTGCTGCGGTACGTCGGTGGTGGTGGACAAACACAGATGAAGAAGCAGGAGGATTAGCGCTCCCATGAGAGTGTACACCTGTCAGCAAACTCACACCGGGATGTGACTTATGTTCCAGATAGCGTTCCCTTATTTTCTGGGGGTGTCAGTGGAGTGATTTTCAGACTGTTCAGCCAAGCCTTTTTACAACGCTGCCAGAATCAACAGCAGATTATTAATACACTTCAGATGGGAAAGGGGGGGGGGGGGGGGGGGGGGGGGGG
>NW_022280049.1:3008699-3021866 GCF_004355925.1 Anarrhichthys ocellatus | reverse complement strand
GGGTTGTGTCTTTGTTTGTCCATTTCCCCCACTCCCACATAATAGTCAGCAGAATAATAAGTGGAAGCACAGAGCTGGACCACTGTCTTACCAGCTAATTATGGGGCTCGTGTAGATGGATGATTCCTCAGATAGAGCTCAGCTATTATACAAACTCATTAAGCCTTCTCTCCATCCAGCATCCCTCGCTAAAGGTCAAAGTCGCAGTGAGAGTGATAGCGCAAAGCGCAGACGCATACATGCCGAAACACACAACCCCACAGCCATGTATGTGAAGGAAGGCAGACAACACAGCAGCTGAACGCAACAGAGTGACTCAGCCTTGGTCACTCGTGAGGTTGCTCGAAATGATCTCCCCTCATTCTGCTAATCTGCTCGGCGCCCCATCAGGCGGTGCAAGATGGAGTCTTTCATTTCTTTTTCCTTTCTGAAACGGCACCCAAAAGCTGCGTGCATTTCAGGATGTGAGAGTGTGTGTGTGTGTGTGTGTGTGTGTGTATAAATGCATATGTCAGTTCTCCTCTCACAGGAGTACAGCTTCAGCTGTTTTTAAAGGAATTATCAGAGTGTGTTTTCTCAACCATGATGCGTTTGCTGAGTCAAGGCAGGGCGCAACCTCTTCCACAAGCTCTTCTTCCACCGATTCATCGGGTTGCAGCATCCTGACCCCCTTTTTGCTCCCTCAATCAGACTGCAATGAACAATCACGGCTCTTTGTGGAGTCGACACATTTAGTTGTTCATCGATTTGCGGTGTTGTAATTAATTTTCTCTCCGTCAGTGGCTTGAGTTACAATATCCTGAGACTTGAAGTGCAACGTTCTCCTGCAATCAATCACGAAAAACCAAAGCAGAACCACCATTTCTTTTGTATCATCTTGAATTATTCACCGATCAGTATTAAGAAAACACGAGGCTCATTTGTATGTTGCGGATTGTTACAGCGTCCATGTCCTTCCATAAACTGTTGCAATTACACCCGCATTGTATGCAGCCCATAAAGACAACTGATGCGCCCGGTCGATGCGCATCGATCCAATGAAGGTGTCCAGCATGAAATTAATATTATTTATTGTTTACAAGCCACACAGGAGGTCCCTGGAGGAGGATGCAGAGCAGTTCTCTGACTGTCTGTGTTGCAGACTAGAGAGTGAGAGCGGGTGTATCAACTTCCATCATGACCACAGCTTCACGGCCTATTGTTTTGTTTATATCAAATTAAACTGCAATGCTACTCCAGAGAGATGTAATTGACCACAGTCTCAGATTAAATGACTGTAAAGATCTTAATAAGCCATCGGCCGATTGCATAATACATTGCGAACCACTTATGAGGATGCAGTCCAATGGGAATAAAATTGAGGTTCACATTTGCATGCCACAGCATTTTCGCCATTAATTACCGTGCAAAATGACTGTGTGAAGATCAATAGCGTATCAATTTAATTAAATATTATTGATATGGGGTTGGGGAAATTAATTGTGAGCTAAACAAATCCCGGTTATGTTGAAAGAGAATGTATTACTTTAGCATCATAACATCTCCACTGGGTCCTTCACTCTTTATCATAATGGACTCCGCTCTCTGTGTAATGACACTGAATTTAAATATGTCTCAGCAACCCGGTCTCACTCCCAACATCAAATACTGAGGGTTGGTCAGCGTCCATCGGGCTATGCTGGTCTTATCATAATAAGTCCATCAATGCAACGGACATAGTACAAAGAGCCAGATAGTCAAAACAGGAAGTCAAGTTAAAGTCAACCACAATCTTTCCCTAAACCTAACTGAGCTTTTTTTGCCTAAACCTAACGAGTGGAAACTGCCACACGTCCAAAACTGACGCTACAGGGGTGTGTAGAGCGTCATGGTTTGAAGCAAAGGGCCACCGACTAAGCGTCAGTGTTTGACGAGTTGGAAGTGACAATGTCAGGATTCAATTAAACACAAGTTACAGTAAAAGCCACCATCATCACTACATTAGTGATCCACTCTAGGCTTTCACTCCAGATCATTACATTCGTCGGTATAGCTGCAGCTCTCAATGCACCAATAAAAAACGCCACGATCTGGATATGCTATGAATAGCAGTAACTCTGTTTAATTAACTGATTTCCCACACAAGTGGAGATAAAATAGCCGTAGTGTGATCTCACCACATCTAGAGCAGTCGAGTGAGGAGCAAAACCAAATGAGAGATGGAGAGTTTACAAAACAGAGAGGCGGGAGAGTGAAGGGGAGGGTGGGTGAGGATGGAGGAGCCTACTGGAGGTCTCTCTCATTTCAGCAGCACAGACTGCTGATGAAGCTGAACTTCCAATATCCCACTACTTCAGCTCTGATGATTTCTCAATTTTACAGATATGGCCCGAGAATGTGATTTGATGAAAATGTCAAATGGGATAACCACCAAATCATATGAAACGGGCCGCATTTCATTCCATGACTATAAATCAAAAGCAGACACTCTAAGAATTAAAGTTGATTTAGTGTTTTTGATTCAAAGACCAACTCTCCCGACTTGGAGGAAGACGGCGCGTCCTGCCGTGCCCTCAAATTGAGATTTTCTTTCACTCGGCTTCTCCACGTTCTCCCCGAGTTCAAGGGCTGGACTGTCGGGAAGGAGCACCATGTGCGGCTGTTTGAATGTGGCACTCCAAGAGTTGTTTCGAAAGGGAACTCGAACAATTTATTCATAGAATGTGTTTCCACCCCAAACAGATTCCCCTAATCTAAAACACTGCGTGAGTGTTTGGAAATATATGATGATTTCATCTTCTCCCAGTCTCAGGGTCATAAATAAATTTGCATTCTGTCAGCAAAATGAACTAACTGACTTGTAATTCATCAAACCCGCTGCTTAGCAGTAAAACAGTTCAACACATGGTAGCCTGATTTTTGTTTTTTCCTCCTCGCAGAATTGCCTCACAGCTGCGTTCTCTAATAGGTGAGAAGGAAGAGAAAGGAGCACTTACATTTTAAAGACCTCGTAAAACAATGAAATAAAGAAGGGAAATAAACTCCCCGAATGGCACATTTTCAGGCAGACGTGTATTCTGAAGAGATGTATTTGCACAAGGAACACATTTTGTTTAGCATTTTGAATGTAAATGTCAAGAAAGCTCAAAGAAAGAGAAACTCTTACGGTAGCTAATTGCATCTAAATGAGGGGTGATTTACTCAGGAAAGATTCAGTATCAAAACAATGTTTTCCCTTTTTTAAATGGCATCCTATTAATTCAAAAGCCTGTATGCCTGACAGAGAATCACATCATAACTTTAGTAGAACCAACGTGAAAACGTGAGTATGCCGCTTGATTCTTCACAAGGCAAGTGACAGTAATAGTGTCAAGCCAAAAGCAGTTTTTTTTCTCCTCTTCTACATTTCAGTATTCTCCAAAAAAAAGACGTTTCCTGAAATATGCTTCCTGGACCGACATTCTCTTGTTGTTTTTAATGTCACATTGTCTAAGCGTGCATGGGAGAGAAGACTTTGAATGATGTTGAATCTTTTATGACTGCCTGCTTTTGTGCCAGTCCTTCCCCAGCGCTGCTCTGAGACTCTGATGGCAGAACGTCACCTACAGCTG
Source organism: Anarrhichthys ocellatus (assembly GCF_004355925.1). Taxonomy (NCBI): domain Eukaryota; kingdom Metazoa; phylum Chordata; class Actinopteri; order Perciformes; family Anarhichadidae; genus Anarrhichthys; species Anarrhichthys ocellatus. The sequence continues at coordinate 3,018,276 of NW_022280049.1, read as the reverse complement.
CTGGATCTGATGGCGTATAGGAGTAACACACACACACACAGGCTATAGCCACACTTAACATTTCAGGAGCTTCATTTCAAAATGCCACGTGTCAACGCTTGGAAAATGTTACCTGAAATGTATTACTAAAGATCAATCTTTTGGGGGAAATAAAGGTTTACATCAAAATGCTGTGTATTCTGGGTCTCTGGGCTAGAAAACTAACCGTCACATCTTTGATTCTCATTATATCCTGTTTGAGAATCTCTAATCAGCCATCCAATCACCAACTAATTTATATATTTTTTATTACAAAGAAAGATGTCCTATCTGCCTTTACAAATATTGGAAAGTACCTGCAATTTTGAGGTACTTTTCCTTCAATTGTACACTACTTTATACTTTACACTGTTCCACATTTCAGAGGCAAGTGTTGAACTTTTTACCCCACTAAATAAAAGTTATGGCTGCTCGTTACTTTAACATTTTGTCTATGAATTATGAAGTGTGATATTATAGATTACGGCTTCATTGCCCATCAATCTCACGATCATTGTCTCGTATCGTTTAGTCTGTTCAATGTCGGAATATAGTAAAAAACAACTATTGTAATTTCACGAACTTTTCAAATGTCGTCTCTTGTCTGATCAACAGTTGAAAGGTCAAGATAATCACGTTACAATCAGCACAGAGTCGGCTTATTTGTTGAAAAATAATCAATCAATTATCAAGATACTAATGATCAAATCATTTTCTGTTTATTAACTAATCATATAAATTCTATTGTAAATACGATATATTACTTTACATAAATCTACCCGATAGATGTAAAGTATTTCAAATTAGCTGCAGCATTAAAATGATGCTTTATGCATCCGTGATGATAAACTAATGATAAACACAATATAATGACTTTGACATTGTCCCTCCATAATGAGTACTTTTCCATTTTTTACATTTATCTGATAATTATTATGTACTTTTACTTAAGTAACATTTCAAACGCAGGACTTGTATTTGTGAAGTAAAGGACAGAAATACTTCCATCACTGGCCATTACTGAAATGTACAACAATGGTTTTTAACAACTGTAATGTAACTGCACATAAACTTCCATGGAAAAGTAAGTAACGGTTGTATATGTCTGAAAATGTCTTCATGAGCAGTACGGGCACTTGCTGTTTTAAGCCGGAGTAACAAAAAAAGGCGGCTGATAACTTCAGAAATATCTGCTAATGGGTTCTCATTTCACACCAGTAATCATTTTTGTAACATTTTCCCTATTAAATCCCGAGTGTCACTTTTTAAACTCATTTTCAAATCCAACGAACCGTTTAATTAACACCAAAGATGTACTAAAAACACCTGCCTTCACTAGCACATGCTAACCCTCCACAAATATCAGAATGTCATTTAAACAAGACATGATTGGTTGCGACTCCAAAAATAACACGTGTAAAAAAACAAAAAGTTGTGCTGAAAAGAAATATAGTATTAGTGATGACCTTCAGTGACTCAAACTATCGGCTTTACATGAGTGAAGGTGTCGTATAACAAGAATGAATAAGACATGTGTTTGTCACATCATAACTCAATAATCTCTTGGACATTTGACATGCAAATAGATACAGTTACTATGTTAATGGAATGAATGGATTTTTCTGTCACACAACCGACCCGATTCAATGACACTTTAATTCATATTTTCTCAACGTGTAGGTACTGTATGAGTAAGCTCTCCGTTAGATTTATGCCATAACTACAGTATATTCCTGCAGAAATGCATTTCTTGGAAACTAATTTTGACATCGCCTTAATGTGATCCGTTTCTGCCTCTGACTGCATTCATCTAAAGGCAGTTTCAAAATAAATAGGGGCCAGTGTACAAAGCAGGTGTGCGTTTAAATCTCTATTTTGCCTCTCGCCGTCTGTTTACGAAACGTACAATCTATTTGTCGGAACACATTCTTGGAGAGGTGCCGTGTGACGGTATTGACAGACACCAATCGGGAGGCGAGTGCACATATTGTTCACTCTGCACACATCCTGCTCATTCAATTCTGGGAAATTGCTCTGCCTCAAAAAAAAAAAGAAAAAAAAAAAGGGTCGTCATTATTTTGTCACTCAGCGTCCCAGGTGACATTTACAGCAAATAACCTCACCGGCTAAAGGAAACACAACAGAGGAAATATGAAGTCGTGTTTTCAACTATAGAAAGTGTCGGAGGAACAAAAGTACTGTCTGTAGAATGAGGAATGTAGTATAATTGAAACATTATATATAAAATATTTCATTTAAATGAATGAATATTGAATGTTTATCTTTTGCTTCGTTCTCTGTAAAGATTAAAGTCATGTGACATCCATTTCCTGTTTTCCCACTAACCACATGTTTTCATGACTTGTGGTGTGAAAAAAGAAAAAAAAGATGAGGATGTTCTCAAGGCCATGTGATTATTTTTAAACTATATGTGGCAAGTTTTACAAGTGCTAGTAACTTTGCCCGGATAACGTGTTCCATAAAAACAACCTCAGATTCCCTTGGAGTGCTGCGCTCATCTTGTACTATACCTGCCAAATGACAGATGGCTGCTCTGCTCATCAAGCCAATTCAAGAAGAATGCAGCCTTGAATTTGATGCAGGTTGGTAGTGACAGACAGAGGAGAGCTTACCTGATTACTCATATTATAAACACGCATGAATGTTAAGGTTATATTTACAAGAAGATATTCATACTGTTTGCTCCCAGACATGAATATAAACATGAATTTCATTATTCTGAATAGTTTCGCAGGGGTCGCATCAGTTCCACAGTTGAAGAGGCCTCTGCGTCCCCCGTAATGTTGATACTGGCAGATTTCTGGCTGAGATAACGAGATGCTTCGACCACTCACAACTCTTAAACTCAATACATCATATGAGAATATTAATGGAAATTGGAAACGCTGACCCCAGCTGAAGAGCCAACCGCATGGTCCGGGTCAACAGGCATTGATGTTACAGCCCTCATTCATTAAAGGGAATACTTGTGCCTCCTTTTGGGGCGAGGCTCTCCCGGTGCGAGTCCTCTGCATGTCACCGTAATAGATGGCCGCTCTACCCATTAAGCCTTTTCTAAAGCACGTTCTCGAGTTGGATGAGGGTTAATATATCTACTCTATTACATACAGTATGTTACTCCATTAAGACAAAGTGGTGTAAATGACTATTTCAATTTGGACTTTACAGAAACACATGAAATTGATCTAAAACCATCCTTAGCGCTGAGTGCAATAAGACACTAAACTGAATATTTTGTAACGGCAGATTAATTAAAATGAATCCTAATGTTCTTTTTTTGGTCCTCTTAAACTGCACACTAAACACACTTAACATTGTTTTATCACTACATTAATCCTGAATGAATTTCCCTAATTCATGATTTTGAACTGATACCATGTTAATAAGTCCACGAGACACATTTCTTCTGTTGGGGGTCTCACTGACCTGAAAACACATTTAAATACAATGTTTTCTTTCATATCAATGATTGATGTTGACGGATTTTATGCAGCACTACCTCTCTTATTACCTTTTGTTCATGCATAGTACAAATAAAACATAAAATATCTCCTTATCTGGTGTAGAAAATATAGTAATTTATGTATATCAAATATGCATGCCCAGCTTGTGGCAAAGCAAAGGTTTACCACTTAAAACTTAAACTACATTGTTGGGATTTACAAAAGGAGGTCAGAAAAAAAGATCAAATGTATTAGAAGAAAAATTGTTGATTTTGCAATTACTGTTACTATTGTTTTCACACATACAGCAAAGACACAATGAGGAAGTAAAGGCAAAATAATGAAATGAACAATGATAAATAAACTTTTCTATTTCTCACCAATTGTCCAGCACAGTTAGAAAAGTAGCCCAATAAATACAAGAGTATATTATGTTGTATAAAAACATGCAGATGGTGAACATTTAATAAACATTTTAATCAGAGTAAGTGCATGGCCAAGCACATTTGCTGCAGGCTCTGCAGAATCCATTTAATTTAGTGTTTATCTCTAACAGACAGATAACATCTCTAATGAAATTGTTTTGAAATAAAATAATGACGAATTATAATTAAAAAGGTAGAAATTAGGGCGGCAGAAACAGAGGGACCACAGTTAAATGAAGTCAGAACAAACAATCTCACACTTCATCTGCAGTCTGTGTATAGATGCATTAGAGTAAATGTATTATTGTTGAATGGAAATCTAAATGATGTTCTCATTCAACACATAATAAATTGATGTAGGAAAACAACTGAACGGGTTATCCTATCAAATCATCATTTCACAAGCAGCCTCTTTGGTCCTCTTCGCAATTAAAGTAATTTTGTTCATAAAACTGGAACCATTCTGCAGGTTCATTTCGTATGCGTTTGAGGGCTGCAGAGTAAACATGGTTTACAGCAGAGAATCAGACAACTACCACACCGTACTACATCTTCATCCATCCGTAAACCAGCTTCACAATCTTCATAAGCCTGTGCAGAGAGAGGTTGTCTTAGAAGCGTCGGACCTCCCAGCAATCATGAAAAATAAGGCAGTAAAAATAGTTCAAAGAGCCACAACAGCGGTTCTCAGAAAATCCCTTTCATCATTTATCTGCTGAACCTCTCCATCAGCAGAAAGTGCTTCGGCGGCACTGTACCATCATCACAAACAAAGACAGGTTTAGCCTTAAAAAAAAAAAAAAATTAAAAGAATGTGTGCCTTCTCCGGGGGAGCTACACACTCACTAGCCAGGAACGGTAATTACAATTCTGCAAAGCGCATCCGTGATGGATGTTGATTAAGTGCTGTCATACTAACAATCGTATGTGATCAGCTTTGCCCGACGCCTTAAGCATTTCATGTTGTCAACACCTGAAGCGTTGGATTAGTAAAAGCCTTAAGTGTGGGTTGTCTGAGAATGCCTGTGTGACATATTGGTAAATGTCCGCCAGCTATCGAGCTCGCGGGGTATCATCTGCAGCCCACAAACAGGGATGAAATTGATGAATGATGCCGCTTGAAAGGACTTGTTTAGAGTTCAGTGAGACAAGCTGTCCCAAATAGATTCAGACGATCACATGTCAGCAGGATACAGAGATATTCTTACTGGACCAAGGTTGTATGTGTCAGAGAAATTTTATCCAGCTTCCTGATGGAGGTCATTTTTCTCCCTCTGCACCCCTTTATAGGACCGGATGACATATCACGACAAAAGGTTGGTGTGGTATCTCATACTGCGTATGAGCAAACACCGGCTACACAAAGGCTTTTGTGTGTGTGTGTGTGTGTGTGTGTGTTTAAGGTCCACAGGACGGTGCAGCACTATGTGAGAAGATCCAGCCACAATGTGAAGCTAATTAACAAAAAAGAAAGAAAATGTGGTTAGCTGCTGCTGTGAGTGTAAACATGTGTACAGACTGAGTGTCTATAATAAATAAAGAGAAATCCCTGAACAGTGTGACTCAAAGCAAAATAAGACAGCTCTATAGTAAATATTACTTTCTAATTACTTTCGCACCATCTTGACTCAGGGCTCTGACTTTGTGTCCATACACAATGTCAGCCACATTTTCTGCATCTCTCCTTTTTTATATATATATACCGTATATATTTTTGACTTGGACATAGTGTCTTAAACTTCACGGGTGGATACACAGGTTCTTGGTGCAAATGAAAATCAAACTTGAAAAGCCCATCTGTGTTTTTTTAACTGGGATCTCATAAATCACATCAAATCACTGTTCAGACTTCAATGTAACTGATTCAGTTTTTACTTTGCAGGCTGTACACCTCCATCAATCATATGGGCGGTAAACTGAAAACACTCTCTGGTACAACAGTCTGTGTGCATGTTGTATTGTGTTATGAACCATGTAATAAATGGTCTATGACACACTATAATGTAGTTGTAAGCAGCTGGAAAGACAGTTTAAATGTTTGGAAATGTTCAGTATTTGGCATAAACTTCCCCCATGAAGACCTATTTTATTTTACTACTACTGTGTTTTAAATATATATGTATTATATGTTTATTCAGCAGCCTCCACTTATGGGTACCCACTGGAGAAGTAAATATAAACACATTCATACATACTGTAGCCGGTTGTTGACAAACCTTTACTGATTACTGTTAAAGATTTTCCACAACCTGGCAACCCTTATTTTTGAAATGTACCAACAGTTAATAAAACCTATAAGTCTAATATTTTTGTATGTAAATGATATTGACAAACTGTCTCATGAAACAGTGGCGATATTAAGGTCGTATTAACTGAATAACTAGTATACTCGTCTTTCCTTCATTCAGTTATTTACATTCTTCTGATCACTCACTCACCATGACGATGGAAAGTACTCGTTTCTGAGACTAATATCAAACTGCAGGTAACCATAGCAACAATACAGTCCTCACACGTGTCACTCTGAGTTTCCAGTTAAACTCGGTGATTAAAGTTAAACGGCTGCCTCCTATCGTTCTGTTGGCGCAGTATGTAGATAGATGGCTGTGGCTCCACATCTTCCTTGATGTCACAGTAGAAATAAATAAATAAAAGGTTGAATTGGTTCTCAGTAATGTTGACTGTGAGCAAAGCTGCACCTGAGACCTGGAGCATTAAAAGGCTCTAAATCAAAGGATTCAACCTTCAGTGACAGTTTTCAGTCTATTAAAACCAACATATGCCACTTAGTGTGGAAGATACAGCCCGTCTGTGTGGCATTCCTGTTGCCTGCATTAACTTGGGATCCCATAAATCACATCCATACTGTTCAGACTTTAACGTAGCGGACAAACTTAAGGGCTGATTCAATCTTTACCGTGTGAGCTGCATATCACCATCATATGGGCGATACTGGAAACACTATCTGGTGCTATCGTTTGTTAGCATATTGTGATAAGATACTATTTGTTGCTCTCCTTCCGTATTAATATATGCTTATATATACTTTATATAAAAGTAAATGCAATATTTAACTTTGGTTAATTTTTAATGGGATGTGTTAAGACTTATAAACAGGGTTTCTTCATTCAGGCTTATGGTTACATAATTGGTAGAAAAACATCAAATTGGCCGGTGAGGCTTGATTAAATGTTTACCTTACACATAATGTTAGACAATCCAAACAATGTTACATAAACTGGCAGTCAACCACTAGTAGGAGGAAACCCCAAAGTGACTCTGAGAAGTGGTCTATACTTAATTCAGTCTTAAAACATAATATTTTCATTTTTATTCATATCGCCTCAGGTACTAATTTCTTTATTTCTGAATCATCTCTGAGTGAAGTAATTTATCACCTCAAGCGCTGTGATTCACAGTGATTCAAGATCTCTTTTTTTTTTTAATCAAGAAATGTGTTTAGGAGAAAGAAAAGTGATTGGTATGATTATTGAAATGTCTGTCTCCTTTTGTTAATCAAAAAATATATTATGTCTGCAGTGCACAGCGCTACAAAAAAAAGGAATCTTATGAATTTCCAGTGTTGTGAGAGTAACTGAAATAAGCAGATGGCGGCTACATTACCATATGTAAGAATGCCCAATTTAAATTGTTTCTAAGAAGCAAGCAATCTTTGCTCTGAAGTCATATTAGTTTTACTGAACTATCAAACGATTTTAATTACCTTAACAACTATATATCACGCAACACATTTTAATTAGAGTTCCTTATTTAACCCGAGGAAATAACATTGGAGTTGTACGTGCTTGATTAAAAAGAAGAAAGGTTAAGTCAGTGTTGTGTTATCACCCAACTTGATCAGAAGGTCGGCAGTAGGCGTCTTCGCTGTTTCATGTGCAAATAAACAAAGAATCGTTCACACACTCTCTCTGATCCAAAAAGGTTAAAATATGCAGCCACATCCAGCTTACATAATACAACAGCTTGGGCTACAGATTACATATTACAACTTATTAAATATGTTAAAATGACACCTATAGTAAACTTGCAGACTGTCGGCATGAATTAGCAACTTAAAGTCTAATTAAAGGACATGTTGAGGGCATGTTTCTTTATTTGTTATTGTGGTTGAAATTTGTCGTAATTCCTGCTGGAGCACCGAATGGGAATCATTACACTGCAATTTGTGTATTCCGAATATAAGTATATAAGTATATATCATGACGCAAAAAAATGCAATTATCCTTTGTCTGCCATATTGATGGAGTGCTGACAGTCCTGGAACAAGCCATTGTGTTAACAGCGCGGGGAGGCAGAGAAGTCAGCAGCACAAGTGTATGCTTGAAGGCTTTTAAAAAGATCCTATTTAACTTGTCCCCTAACATTTGCACAGAGCAAATCCAGCGTCTTACTCTCCCTCGCCACGCATTTCACATACTGAATGACGTCAGAGAGGAAGCTATGATTGAAGTATCCCGGTGGTAGAGGTTTATTGGACGTTGAGTCTGAAATGCAATGACAAGTGAGTGACATGTACTGCGCACACAGCAGGACGGGCGGGAAACAACATCAACAATGCATGTGTAATGGCAATGACAACTCTGTAATCCCTCAGTGCCCGACACACCGTTTCATATCCCAGATTACACCATCCAGAGTTAATGACGCAGAGAATAAAGTGTTTTTTATTTTACAGCACAGCCCAAATAATTGCTCTCCACGTTAACTAAGAGCATGAAATTATGGTTTTGAAATACATATACGTCTGGAATAGTGCAAAGTTATAAGATTAAGGGCTTTGGACAGCATCATCTATTATCCAGAGAGAGGGTGAGTTAAGTGAACAGAAAAAGAAGTGCAGTTTCAAGCCCGTCTGAGCCAAGCCCAAATTAACTACTAACAGTTTGACCTACTTCACACCCAGCGGGCCCGCTTTTCTCTTTCATATTTGCTGATGAGGCCAAAGAAGAAAGTCAAATTAAGTGTAGGGATGGAGGCTAGTCTTTGAACAACAAACATATGAAAAAGTGAATAAACAGCGCTTGGCACAGCTGCATACATAAACAAACCTCAACTGACCCTTTGGCCTCAGCCTTTGAATGGCCAAACTCTTCCACTTGACTGATAACATGATATGAAAGTATGTTGTTGAAGTATGTGTTAATTACTGTACTGTATACAGTGGATTATGTAATAATTGGCCTTAGCATTAATGGTATTTATGGTTTGGCACTGGAAGTTGCGTTATTGCAAACATTACCTGAAATAAAGAAGACCTGACACAAACCTTGTCAGTTAGCCACTCTGAGGAGAATCTATTTTTCATGGAAAGGAAGCCGACGGAGATTAAATTTGTATTACTGCTAGGCATCCAGTTAGTATCAGATCTATGAGAAACTAATATAAACACAATTGGGCGCACACACACACACACACACACACATACACACAACCCCCCCAGAAAGTAAACAATGTTTAGGAAAAACAAACACCACCGCAGGCCCAGAGAGGAAATCGAGGCTCAGAACTAAATTCTTGGATGTGGCGGCGCTTTCCCCCCTAACGGCAGTGCAATCTGCTGGAACCTATCCCTATGGAGGATTTCTCCTGAGCAATGTGATCTCACACACACACACACACACACACACACACACACACACACACACACAC
>NW_022280049.1:2983670-3008689 GCF_004355925.1 Anarrhichthys ocellatus | reverse complement strand
ACACACACACACACACACACACACACACACACACACACACACACACATTCTATGACTGAATATGTATTCATCAGACCGTGGTGCCATTAGGGCAAACAGACTAGCGTTTTAAGGCCATCAATAAAGGCAGACATCCATCAGTTGGTTGTTATGCACACCTCTCTGAAAGTTCCCAGGGGTACGCTGCTTTTTAGTATTCACAATATGATGTCTCACATTAAAGCATTTGTTTTACTCACCACTGGCGTGACGACTTCACAATAAATAAGAGTATTACGCTGAGATGTTTAACTTGATAGTGGAATTCATGATGCAAAGCTTGGTCAGATGAGTATTGCTTGATCTTTTTCAGCTCTTTGGTGTGATATTTCACCAGAGGAAAAAAAACAAACTAATTTTCCCTTTAAGCCACCGCATCTCGCATTAACCACAAAGCAGCCAGGAATAGCAGTGCCACACAGTGTGTATAATTGGATAGTTCTGTTTTTCGCACCTGTCATACGTCGCACATGCAGCTAATTTAAATATCACTGCACTGACTGAAAGAGTTCGAGCATGACTTACAGCAAGTGGCACTTGGCAACCAGCTTGTTGATCTACTGTTCGAGACTTGCACTGTATTGCAAGCTAACACTCAATTATTGTCACTGTGAAACAGCATTTTCATTTTGAACCACATATAAGCTTTAAAACATAAACACTGTGACATGTGTGCAAACATTGAGATAGACAGGCTGTTTCACTTTTGACAGTAAGACTGGTTTATGTTAATATTTACGTAGAATATAGAACAGCCTTCAGTCCCAGATGTGCAGTGCCCAAAAGAGGACATACTTTTAGTGCTCCTTTTTTTAAATAACTTGAGGCACAACATGTTTGTCTAACCTGTTGATTCTAACATGAAGGGATTTTAGCACTTAGCAAAAGATCGGTTTTCTTCTGACTGCATCATTTTATACTCCGAACAAAGCCTAATTTGGTAGCGTTACAGCTCAGTATCCATTACAGCAACATAACGAGACTAATAGCAGTCCTTCTAGTTAATGCTATTGTTAAATACTATTGGTGATACAATTTGAGATTGACATCTCTTTATATTATATTTCCACTGGATAAGTGGCGATGACATTGTGGGTCCAACAGAGATGTACTGCTGCAGTGGAGACATCTTTAGTTTGACTGGATATTCTTTTAATTATTTCCTGGGTCCTGGGTCCTATGGCTGCCCAGCTTAGATATGTAGCCATCCCAATAACGCTCTGACAGATGGAGGGATCAGACATGATCTCTGTGATCGATTCATCAGGTCTAATGTTAAGCTCGGCTACAGTCAAAGCCCGGCATCACAAATAAGACCCCATTGTGTTTCTGAAAACTGAGACGTAGATCATATAAACAGGAAACCTAAAGAAAAATGAACAGTGAAGAATGTGTTCGTCTAACCCAGCAAAAAAAAAAGCATAGTCTCTCTAGTTCTCTCTACTATATGGTGAAATAAAGTAGAATTAAAACTGTGTTTGATAAAAGAGATCTGGGATGGTTTAATTTAATAAAGCTGCTATTTTATTCATAGGGTAGTAATCCAGTAGGTCTATTGGATCTCATTTCAGCACCAGGAGCTGTCCACAGTCTGGGGATGGAGGCAGCTTCCTGAGTCTCTCTGCATATTGATTACTAAAACCAGATGATAAATGAAGACTCTACACAGGCCTTATATGTATATTGTCAGCCAGCATAGAGTTATGAAATCCTGTTTGGATACAAGCTGAAAAGCAAAAATTCAAATCATTTTTGCGAGACGCAGATTCGGCCCCAAGTCCACTATTCTCTGACTTTGACCTTAAGTATGAGAGACAACTAACAGATCCACAGCGAAATCTCAGAAAGCTCATGTGTCTGTCCTTTAGATTGACGTCTCGGTCTGAGGTTTCTGACTCTGGCATCCGCCTAGCCCTAGGCTAACCTGCACTTTGGCTCCAGGGCTTACTTTATCTGAAGGTTAGGGATTCACAGCTCGTGGTTAACAATGTCAGAACTCTAACAGCACATGAATTGTTGTGATCTTTTGGGCAACAAACATTCATCCATTGCTTTTCTTTTACAGAAGCCCATCAGTACTCTGACCCCGCTCAGAGCTGGCTGATGCTACGCTCTGATTGTCCAGTCTGCATTTGGTGGGCGGGACTGAACGAAGGGTCAATTGGTGGAGAACGCATAAATTGGCTCAAAAAATCCCCCAGCTGAGATTTAAAGTTTAAAATTCTGGGCAAACAGGGGTTTAACGATCACCAGCACTGAATTAATTATGCAAGTGATTTATAGTGTATATATATATATGTGTATAGTATATATACATATGTATATATATACACTATATAATATCGAGAGGCTATAAGCAGTTCAAGTTAAATTATGACATATTAAGACAATGTGTGTCTTCCGTTATGATTGCATTGGACCTGCAGCTCAACCATCTGGGCCAGTTGTGAGACACAAGCCTTTATTTGTCCAGTGTGTGTTTGTTCCTGTCCATCCCTGATGTCATCAAGGCCAGTCTGCAAACAAGAAAACTACTCCATTAATGCAATTGTTGTTATCCTTGGCCTTATACTGACAAGTTTTCCCCATCATAATAATGATTTGTGCTCAACATGTCATAATTGCCAAACTGCTGAGCTTTACATTCCTCCAGTTGGCTGGAAGAGCTGCTCTCCAACACACACTCACAGGGGCCAGCGCAACCACTAACAAAGAAACACTGAAAATGTGCCTTTTCAACCCAACAACTCTCATTCCACTCAACTCTAAAACACTGTGACTTTTACTGTTTCTCACGTGTGTGTCCTTGTTTATGTTGCTGTACCGAAACATGAAAAGGATTTTGTTGCCTAAGCTTGAAACGCGTCACGTGTTTCCTGCCCAAAAACTCATTACAATTTATTTAAAATCAGCCTTAAACCGCTGCCATCAGGGGGTTCCCTTATGCTGACACACTTGGCAAAAAAAAAAAAGGCACATTAGGTCCTTTCAGAAACTCAAACTCACGCAACTCCAAGGCAAAATAAGTCATAAGAAGATGACCTTTGGAAATACCTTCAACTTATCTCCTTATAAGTCTTGTCATGGTACATTTCTCTGGGCGTGCGTTATTTTTTGCATCCACAGTCATTTTTATCAAAGGAATTTGAAAGATAAGTATAGCAGCAAAGACAGCTGCCAAAATTTACTGTGCAGCTCCGAAGTAACTGATGTTTTTCACGTTTAACGTGGCTGTCAATTTAATCTGACAATGTGCAAAAAAGAGATGAAAACGAGGCATAGTCAATGAATTGTTTTCACTGTATTATTAAGGTGCGTAATGAATAAAAATGATTATTCTAAGAAACATGGAGGGTGAGGCCGTCAAGTCTCCTTTGAAGGCTAAAGAGAACCTTCCTGGGAGATTTCTGACCTTGTTGTGAGTCTCTTTTTTTCCATGTTGTGAGACTTTAGAGGCATTTTACAACTCCATGGGATTGTCTCATCCTCTCACTACTTGGCGAGTGATCCTCGCTTGCTCTTTGATACGAGTTGTAATTCCAGGGCAAGCTCACCACACCTGGGAATCCTGTTCTCACAAGACGTGGTTCTTCAAATTCAGATGAGTTTTCCCCCCTGAAATCTGGTGGCAGGGAAAGTAAAATGTTTTTAGTGAAGTCTGGGTTCAGGAGGAGCCACGGTCGTCTGGGGAATTTCCAATATGAAGGTAAAATGATTGGCCTCAAAAAAAAAAAAAAAAAAAAGAAGAAATCTAGGATCCATGTATAGCAGGGCCTTGGGACTGGAAGTCATCGCAGGGGGCCTCATTAAAAAGCATTCCTCTTCAGGGAATCAAGAACATACAAAAAGCTATCTGCTCTTCGATCTGAATTCAATGTTATGTGCTGCAGCGGCTTGGAGCCTCTGAGATATGTGTGCCTGGTCATTAGACTTCACCAGCACAGCCAAGAAGTGCACTCTGTACCGCTTCTTGGACAAAGCAGGTCTGCTATGCTTTACATCTGCAATGAATGAGCATAAAGTGAAGTGGCTTGCCAGCAAACAAGATGACTTTTTGGCTCCGATGTCTTTTGCTGTGAGTTATGTAAATGATTGACCCACAAAGCTGACCCAATATGAGAAACAAGTTGTTTCTGTCTTGATTTACAGTTGTTGTGTGTCTTAAGTATCATCATTACAGCAGCGGCACTCAGAGTAAGTATCCACAGTAAATGGATCCTTGTTGGCTTGTCTCCTGGCTGAGGTGCAGTGTGAAGTATGGGAGAAACCTACTGAGGATATCAGCGAGGGTACAGGAGCTCTACATCGATTCATGCAATCATCACACAATGTGTATTAACACATATTAATCACATATCACATATTTACACAGTTGCCTATTTAAAATCATACTTCTGGCTACCTCACAAAGTGTGAGATGCACTCTCCCTTTAGCTCTGTGCACCACTTCTTAGTTTAGCTTAGCATAAAGACTGGAAGCAGTGTTGCAGTATTTGAGGTAGGTGTTGGTCTCGAGACCGGTCTAAGGACCTCTTGTTCCATATTTGATCGTGGTCTTGTCTCGGTCTTGATATATTCTGGTCCTGACTTGGTTTCACGTTAGGTGGTCTTAACTACAACTCTGGTAAACAGTTAGCCTGGCTTTGTGCAACGATAAAAAAAAAGAAGTTTTCTACCAACACTCTAAAGCTTACTAATTAACACGTTATATCTCATTTGTTTAACTCAAACACAAACGTGTAAAAACAACAAGTTATGGTTTTACAGTTTACTGAGCCTAATGCTAAGCTAAGCTAACTGCCTGGCTCTAACTTCATATACAAACACATAGATGAGTGTTATTGATCTTCTCATCAAATACTAGTATCTTTACTATTTCCCCAAATGTCAAATTTAGATGGGTACTGTACGCTGTAAAAGAGAGTTTTAGATCTGCAACCCATTGTAGTGATATTACAGGGAAAAAACAGGAAAATAAAACAATTTATGACAACAGTAAAAGCACTTTTGTCAAAGCTTCTGGATGGTTCTGAAGTTGAGGAGATGACTGAACACTCATTAGGCCCATCCTCGCAGGGAGAGACTCGGGAGCTTGAGAGCGCAGAACAACAAACAGACACGGATCCATGTACTGTGGACGTGTTATTATTCCTTTGCCTCTTTTGCAGCCAACCACCTGTTCCTTTGTTTACTTGCCAGACTGTTGCCAGACTCTTCATAGATGGAATAATCTTTGGAGACAAGAGGGCTTGTACTATACCAGACATGATACTCTAGCGCCTGCTGGAAATCAATCTGCAGCGAGATTATTGCACCAAAGAGTCAAAGAGAAAACAAACAAATACTTATTTCCATAATTAATCAAGGGCACATGGAAGTGCTTCACTTTTTCCTTGTAGACAAAGATAAGCTGCTGGTTGCTGTGAATCAAAATATGGGCTCCCATCTTAGAGCACACTGAATGCACTCTGTCGCTTCACGAGTCTTATCCAGCATTTCTAATATTCTATTCATCACGCTCGGTTTTTTAAAATGAACATCCCAATGTTTACTGACTGAATCAAGCAACATATTCATATATAAATCACCCTTCTCTTTCTGCTTGTTCTGCTGCACATTTTCAATTCAAACTTCTTGTGAAATTCTCTTTTTAGCATCCCTCAGACAGGATTTTCGAAGAACAAACGGTGACTCCGGTGACAGACTGGTGCTTATTACTCCCTGCCAGCCTCTCGTTGTCCTGCAGCGTTTCAGAGTTTCATTCAGTTTCTCACCTGTCATGCATGTGTGGCTTTTGGCACCGAATAGCTGGGCTGTGATTTTCTGGCAAGCATGCATCAACACATCTCCGTCTTCGCCTTTGTGACGATTGAGTTTCACGGATTGGTGTGTTGGAGAGCACCCTGCAGGAAAACAGCACCGACGCAAATCTGAAGGGGCCCCCACCCCCGCAGCTTGCCTGGAGGAGGGCCCTCCTGTTGTTTCTCCTGGCAGCTCTGCTCAGACATCGTGATAAAAAATTGAGGAGAAATGTTTCTCAATGATATGTCAGTAACACCAGCATTGATGGGGAGTATAGGTTTGACCGTGACTCGAACAGTAGTGGAATAATACCGCTAGTTATCATATCATTCACACCTGTGTGCATCGCATTCCAGCCACTTTCAAACCATGACAAGAGGATTTTTATTATTATAATTATCAATCATCACTAATGCACAAAAACATAAAATTGGTCTTTAACAGGCCACTAACAATTGAATGCAAATGAGCCAATTTCAAGGTGTTGGGAAGCTGTTTGCCATATGATATTGAGCCACTTTATTTCCCTTGTCAATTTTTTCTTCCCTAACAAATATGAATTATTGTATCTGAGCGTTCCTCCATCACAAGACTGTAGTCTGTTAAATAACACCTTTATTGACCTGAAATCATATCATGCTCATGTGTCGATGAGCTATCTCTGTAAGATAACAGTTAGCTACTGTAATTTGCTAACCTGGCATAATGGCAGCCATGTATTCTTTACGGCTGACAGGATTTTCTCTTCCAAATATCAACGTCATTTAACACTCATGATATTCAATATTTTTATTATTGTAAAATATTTTCATGAAAAGAACAAATTGCCCTTATACTAACAAGTACAATCAAAATGCGATGAACAAAAAGCAGATATGTTTCCCCTTCCTGTCACATGCAGGATCATTAGAATAGGTGCATCATGTGTTTTTCGCTAGCCAATCAGAGCAGACTGGGCTTTTTTCAGTAGGGGGGGGGCTTAAAGGGACGTTTCAGACAGAGGGTGTCAACAGATGTTCTGTATGAGAAAAATAATGTATTTTTGATAATTAAAGTAAACATGCTCTAGTAGAAACCCAAAATACGTAGTATGAGCCTGAAATGAGCATACGACTTTTTCACTGATTTTTTGCTCTGTCAGCATAAGTTTCACATGTGCAGGTGTACATTTGGTCTTTTTTTAGAAGTAAATCGGCACCAGTGTCGGGGCCTTTTGGAAAATGCCATAGGTAGGCTATGGTGGACCATGTTACATAATGATAATGCTGAAACCGTGTCGTGCAGACTTTTCCTCATTTGGTTAAAAGCTTGAATGCTGTTTTTCAGGGGGAAAAAGTCAGTGCCTTGTGTAAGCAGAAGAAAACCAATCACTTAAGACCTCTGAGATTCTGCTGAAACCATCAATACCGACTCTCTTCTTCTTCTCATTAGAGAGAGAGAGCAAGAGCGAGAGACAGAGGTACAACTTGTTTCTGTACTCAGGTAAAATCTCTCTATAATACTGTATACATCTTCAAACCCATCAAATGCTCTGTGTCTTTTTTTCCTGAGTGCTTGCAACAACAAACTACAATTTCCACCACAAGTGCCCCGCTGCTACCAATATATTTGTGACCGATTTTTAGGGCTTGGGACTGAGTGCCACAGATGAGCAGAAAGGGAAGTCAGAAAGTACAGAGAGACGGACTTGCACTGTTGTGGTTTCGTTGGTTTTGGTAAGCCATTTCGTAACAATAAAAATATATAATTTTGCCATCTTTATCCACCAAAGGAAGCTTTCCAGTGACGTCTGCTGTTTTGTAGTTATTTGCGAGGATCACTCTGGTATTTACTTTTCATCCCCGTTCTCTGTCTTGAAATCAGACTGTGGCACTGCTGTCAACTTGTATTGAATTTGCAGCCCGGTGTGACAATTGGACCGAATGACAGTGATATGCAGCATGAGTGACAAATGGAAATTGCCTGGGCTTTCATTTTAAACTACCAAATGTATGTACAGGTATTCTCAGCACATACTGTATTTATGTGTGCGGGGAAATACCTGCACTTTTACCTCCGGCAACAATGGATTGATCTGCCCCCGAGTGTCCCCAACATGTCATTCTTCTCACATCTTACCATCTTTACTCATCAGTAAAGACTGCAAGTACATATCTCTAGTCTATCTTGGTCATATGAGCCGTTCAGGTTTGTTTGAATCATGTTTAAATCCCGCTTAGGTGTACACATGTGGATTTTGTGCCATCGGGGGTTACAACAAGTTAAGAATGTCTTGGCGATAAAAACATAAGCCTAAACAAACCCGCGGAGAGTGCTGAGCTAGTGAAAAGCCTGACAAATACCCATTCTGCATGGCCCCATTTGCATGGATTCATTGCAGAGAAGCCGCGCTGATACAATTTCAGAAAGTCCTGGGGAGAATGTTCTGTACATCCTTGACTTATATTTGGACCCAGGCAATCAATAGAAGCAGAATTATGAGGCAGTGAAGCAAGTGATTTTAATCTGGGACTAAATATCCAGTAGTGGATTAGTTTCAGACAATTTCATACCTCCAGAGCTCTTCATGAAATATGGATAAGGTAAGAGAGAGAGGGGGGGGGGGGATTATGAAAAAATAAAAGGCGTTTTCCCAAACCTCCTCCTTCGATGGAGGCCAGATGAAACGTTGTACAGATGGGCAGCTGGAGGATTTCTAGCCACTTTGCATAGCAGGTGCACCGTCTCTCACAGCCTTGGTTTGGGCACCAGTTTAATTAGAAAGACCCCCTGGTAAGATACCTTTCAAAAATGACGGTGGAGTTAAAAAACATGCTCAGATTCGTCCTCATTGTGGGAAGTCTCATGGTCATTGCAACTGATGAGCATGGGGCATGTGGGAAAACAAAGATGGGATGCAAAGATGTGAAAAGGTTAATTTACATACTGGGATCATTAACACAAATTCATCCTGTTCTGTAATCATTCACTTTGAAATATAATTAGGGATCTGGGGCAGTAGATGTGAATTACTAAAGACAACCAACAAGCTGATTACAATATTTCAAATTCACACGCTTCTCAAATCAAGACAGCATTTCTGTTATAATTGAATTTGATTTGTAGATCTTGTTCATCCCGCGACCCTGTGATCTTACTAGCACGCATGCTGCATGTAAAAATGTTTCTCCAAGGTCTCCAGACTTTAAACTTTAATGTTATGCTGTGTAGTCCACGCTTTAGAACGAATTACATATTCATGATACTTTATTGTGAAACAGCTGTTTTAATAGTCGCTGAAAATCGAAACGTGAGCCGTGATGTGCACTACCCAGTCGCCTCCCCTGTTTTGTTTATTTATGTTCACCAATGGGAGGCAACATGTGTTGAATGAAAATGTTGACATTTAAAGCAGTCTGTACAGGTATTCCAATGAAAAGAGCACCTTAATTGGCCTAATTTACTATTGATTGAATTGAATTGGTCCACCATCTTTTCAAATCAATGCTGTTGCGGCTACAACCTCAGATTGATGCACCAGTGTTTCTTTACCCCCCGATTGTAGATATATTTCCTCTCTTTTTTCCATCCTGGTCCATTCTTCTTGGCTATTTTATATGCTGTTAGAATAAAGTTTATTTTGGCATTATCTGTGGGCGGCCCTCCATCTTTGTAATGTGTAACTGCTGGGTGCTGGAGCATTTTCCTGAACTGATTACACCCAGTCTGTACAATTTTACGCCGCGGAGGCTTCAAAGCACAGCAGGTTCTGTTAAAAGTCACAAACTGAACTTGTATTAATCCTGCCTTCATATTGCAAACATTAACAACAGGATGATATTTGGGGTAGAAGTGTTTCACTATCAATCTTTTCGATAGACATTTATTACATCTGTTATCCCCTCGCCCCCCCCCAAATAAAAACATGTTATGCATAATATTCATACAGAGTAATGATAGACAAATACAAATTACTCAGATAATGATAATAACAGAAAACATTAATGTTATCAGTATTCTCAGCAGGCTTTCCTATAATACATAAGAACGCATATAAAAACTGTGTTTTCTGTTTTTTTTTGTGAGTATCATTAGTGGGAAAAGTACTCAGATATTTTACCTCCGTAAATACAATCAAACTACACTAAAGAAATAAAATACATAATTGTATTATAATTATTGATGCATTTATGTTAGCATCGCTTTAATGTTGCAGCTGGTAAAGGTGGGATCAATTTAATAAATGTATATACCGCCAGGTGGATTAATCTAAACGAATACATCATAATGCATATTCAAATTATATTTGTAATAATAATCTGAATCTGTAAAGTAACTACAGTACAACATGTGCCTCAGAAATGTAGTGGACTATAAAGTCGCATTAAATAGAAATATTCAAATGAAATACCAGCACCTCATAATTGTACTTACAGTAAGTACAGTACTTGACTAATTGTACTCTTACTCTCCATCACTAGTGAGTATATGTGTTAGATGGTGAAATGAGCTGTTTAAGACAGTGGACTTCTATCCTACAGGCATGAAAAGGCAGCAGCTGCTGTGATGTGAGCTAATGACAACTTTATTTTTGAAAAAATAACCTTGTATCAGAGGATGCTTGTCAGATTAACTCAAATCCCTGTCGAGAACAAATGTGCTTTCCAGGTGCTCAGAGAGAGTGCTGACTTCAAGAACTTCACCTTTATAACGTAAAGAGGTTTTAAAGTGCTGTGGTGGCAGAGTGTTGTTGCAACCAAGAGAATTTCTAAGCAAAATATTTAATTCATGTGTTGACTCAGTTAGAAAAGTCACTGAGATACTTCCTGGTATGCGAGTCAACTGTACAGCAGCTACCATACTGCTTGGTGTATGAGTGCACACTGTATTTCCTGCTTTATGACTCCTCTAAGCCCTGCACATGGCTGACTCAAACTGAACTACTCAGCTCAAGCTCCGCTACTAGCCCAGCTCTGCTTGCCACGCCGCCGCTGAGCTCAGAATAGCGTTAAAAATCAGAAGTGAATGACATTCAAAAGGAAGACAGAGACAGAGATCTTTATGGTTGATTTGAAAACAGTCTGGAAGTGAAAATCTCCCAGATCTTCATCTAGCTTTGCTTCTCAGAGCGTGAGATTAGACATTAATACGATCCTCGATTGTGAACATGAAAATAAGTCACTGATATTTATCACCAGGTGACTGAAAGCTACAACATAGCAAAAAACAGTATCTCTGATAATCAGTGTTAAACTGATAAGTGTAATAATAGAAGTAAAGTTTCAGATCAAATCTACAGGGATGGTAGCCGTATGATGTATTGTGTTTTTTTTGTCATCTCTTTTTAATGTTTGTGTCATAACATAAAAACCCATCAAATAGCTAAGAGGCCTGCTCATTTGATGAAAGAAATGCTTCATCCTGCCCAGCAGCCTCTCATCATTGTACAGATGTTCCATCTGTGTTCTACTGGAGTGGAAGTTACAGTGTAATACAAATAAATATTATGACTGATTATGTAATTAAAATGGAAGCGGGATGGTTAGAGGGATAGTTTAAAGATCCATACAAGTCGAATCGGGGAATATGAAGCTACAGTCAGCAGCTGGTTAGCTTAGCTTAGCTTAGCACAAAGACTGGGAACAGGGGGAAACGTCTAGCCTGGCTGAGTCCAAAGGTAACTACATCCACGTAGCACCTCTAAAGCTCACTAATTGACACATTTTATTATAGCCTCCTGCTGGCTCCAGCTACATATTTAGCTCACACAGGTGTATTTAGCTTCTCATATCGAGTTTTCTTTTTACACATATTTGCTTCGACTCTACCTACTTATTCGTTTGTGTAGAAACATAAAAGGGCGACAGAAATATTCATTGCGAAACTATCAACTCACACCTTCCTGCTTGAACAGATGTAAAGGCTGCAGCTGTGCTCAACATGTCTTATCTGCCCAGATGATCGTTGACAAAATGATGTAAATATAAAAACAGAACTTCCTGTTTGGAACAATGTGGCCGGTCTTTCTAGTCATCTTTATAACAAATATGTTAACAGTATATTGTAGCTGAAAGGATAATTTCACAAATTCACTAAAAGATTTGTGATTGATGATGGGACATTTAGTCACATGACCTGCAGCCAGGCATGTACCAATGCATACTTTGGCTTGAATATAGAATTATGCTTAATGTGCAAATCATGCACAAATTATCTTTTTATCTGGACTCACAACAACCATGGCCTGCAACATTAGAGAGGTTCAATGTAGTTATTGTGCAGTCAAACTATTTCAAACAATCAGAGGCAAGTAAATAACCAGTATCTATAGCAATAACAATAACCTCGACAGTTTTCTATGCAAACTTTTAGATTTAGTTTATTAAATGGTGGAGAGATGAGTGTGAGCTGAGTCCAAATGCAGCAATCTCCTAAATCTCATCTGTTATTAAGGCAATCAGAAATTATAGATGTACGGTCTAATGTTTTTTTAGTGTGCACTGTTAGTCACCTGGACTATTCAGCATTTTAAGGGAGCATTTTCCTAAATGACCAGTGGGATATTTGTTAAAGTAATTATAGCCAATGTCTTCGTCTGTGCACACACGCATTACAGATGAGCTCACGGGTTATGTGGGGACAGTCGCTGCCGATCTGTATAATCTGCAACTTTGTCCATGTTCGAACTCGCTTAGAACTCAACACGTAGTCGGAAAAAATAGTTGACAATGACGAGATTTTATCGCGTGCTTTGGCTGTTTAGCAGTCCAGGCCAGCCTAAGAGACATTTGGATAAAATTGGCAATACTAAGATAATTATTCTGAGCATGCAGGGGGGGCGACACCCTTTTCCTCACTCTGGTGATGCACGGCAGCCCAGCCCTCGTCGCAGCTGCTTAATAGATGCCCTTGATAAAAACATACACAACCGTAGGACTGCCTGTGATGAGAACTCCCTCGACCTTAATTAGCTGTGTTCATGGCATCGCATCAGCCCATTACGGAGATTTTAAAGCATATCCATTTCATTTCTCACCATTTGTCTACACGCCTGCTCTCTGGCTAATGAGAGCCAGAGAGAACTGGTGGGAAGTCTGTCACCAACCACAGAAGTAACAAACTAGAAGGACTTGGGAATACTTACTGTCTCGATTTCTGCCCTGCAGTCACCTTCACTGACTCGGAACATTTGAAAACGGCCACATTTCTTTCTGAATATTAATGTTTGTATTGTAGGTTTTTGTATGGATTCCTGCTGATTGTAAATGTGTAAAACAGGCAGAATAATGATACCAACGCTTGTGCAACGCTGTGCTGTATTTGCACGGGTTTGTGCACACCGTCCCCCGAGTCTTTGGTGTGCGCATGTGTGTGTGTGGCAAAAGGTAGAAGCTCTACAACCATCCCAATATCAAAGCAGGTGATACTTCAGCTGGAGATTTCTCCCCCAGGGCGGAGAGGGCAGAGTTGACCCTAGAGTGGCCATCCACTGCATTCCTTTGAGTACACTCCAGCCATGATATCACTTCACCAGCCTCTTTCAGCTATCAGCACCAAGCTGTGAGGCTGCTAACTTTGTTTCCTGCTGCTGGTCAGAGGACAATTTCTTGTGGATTTTTGAATCTTTAGAAAAAGTGAAATCGTAGACGGGCAATATGATTTTCATTCTCGCTTGCATCTTATTGTAAAAAAAAAACAAAAACAGTCACAAAGAGAGGAAGCGATGCCCCTGAACAATATTCAGTTTAGGTATCTGGTGAGAAGCTACAATTCGTTCCAGCTTGAAATACCTCGGTGTCATCTTAGACTCACCTCTGGGCATCAAAAGACACGTTCAGCAAGTTGTTGCAAAAACAAAATTCAACCTGAACCATTTTGGATTTATTCGATAATACCAGACACCTGAAGCTGCTAAGATTTTCTTGTATATAACATACGGTATATTTACTTGGTCTCTTACCACAGATACAATGTCAATGCCTGTGCAGTCTGTATACAAACAAGTTCTCAAGGTCCTGGACAATAAACCTAAAAGCTACCATCCACTTCCTGCTGTAGATATGGTCTCCTTTGCTGGGAAAACATGATCAAACTTGTTATACAATACATAAATCAAAACAAATCAACAAGCAAAGAAAATAAACAATGTGGGGCTATACGGCACCATTAGAGAGGTCAAAGTAGAGTTGTGTGTAAAAAGAAAAAATTGCCACAAAACATGTAGGCCAATTATGAATAAACCACCACTGCACACAAACCAGATCTAATCAACTGTACCTACTCACAGCAGTGAAGGTGACTCAAACCACACAATAACACATGTTAGATGGCTACTCTACCACTCAGTCCCCTTTTCGGCACAGCACAAAGCCCCACAAGAAAAATAAAACAGAAAATGGCCCATTCTATTGATTACTAAAAAAGCACACTAAAATCTAATAATGCTGGGAAACGGTGGTTGGCTCCTCTAGTGTCTTTGTTTAAAAGCTTTCTGGACAGGTGCACAGTCCCCTCCCCCAGTTGAAGACATGCAGGTGACTGGAATCTATATTTATAAAGAACCATGTCAATATTGTTCTAAGGGGACTAAAAACCTCTCTAAACACGTCTGTTCTGCTTAAGCATACTTTGTTTCTTGGCTGATGTGCCTCAGCAAGTTTTAATCCCTCACCAAACATGAAGAATCTAACAAATAACATATTTTTAACAAGTATCTCACAAACCTTTAAGTCAGTGCTATGAACTAGAGAATGTCTCATGTTTCTACAATATTACTATAAAAATCATGCTTTTAAATGTAAAAAAGAGAGCCTGTACCAAATCAGTCACCAAACAAAGGCTGGCCTCAGCTGCTCTCTCAGGTGTGCCTGAGTTCAGGAAGAAAGGTCCAGGTGAGCTGTTTATAGGGTCTGCCCCTTTGCCTGGGTCCTACTGGTATAGGCTGCCTGCCTGCCTTGCCACATATTTTATGGTTTAAAAAAGTCCAGTGTGTAGGATTTAGTGACAGCTAGCAATGAGGTTGCAGATTGCAACCAACTAAATATCCCCTGGGTGGCCTTCAGGTAGCGTAGAAACATGAGATGTCTCGCGTACTGTTCCTTTAATGGCTAATCAAACATCAGACTGAAGGACAACAGTTGAAAATGAGCGTTTTGGCTAACACTGGCACGTTAACAGTGACATTTATCAATGTGCATTGTCCCTGAGAAGAAATAGATCAAATTAAATAAGAAATGCATCTAAAACAAAGATAAACTTTAGCAATTTAAATATCTTTTCTTGCAATTGCTACAAAGATATTAACAGCTGTTAATACCAGACACAGACGTCCGGAAGTTTTTCCTTCTGCTCACACAAGGAAATGTTCAAAAACCCACATCTTGAGAAAAACTTGAGCTGCATTGACTGTAATGGAATATGACTGACAGCACATGATTTTCTGATTACATGCTTGACAGCTTCCACTTATTGAAAATGATGAGGACAGATGTTTGCTCTGACTCACATCAATTAGGTTTTGACTTGATGAAAATGAGAAATGAATTGAGTGAAGTGAAATATGTAAGAAAAGATTGTTTTCTTCTTAAAAGCTCTGTGTATATTTGACATAATGTTATGCAGGCATGACTGAGTCCTCAACACAGTCCATCTTTCACATGAATAACTTTGGTGTCAAAAGTCTCCTCTTCATAAATGGTGCTGCATTTGCTTTGAATGAACCGAGATGCAACAACTATGATTACTGACGTTAGTGTAATCAGACGACTCTGCATACTAAACATGTGATTTTACATGTTTCTCATTTTGTGTAGGTTTATTTTATGAATTAATGTCTCTAAAATTTGAAGAAAAAAAAATTCTATGTATAAAAGGCAGGAATAAAAATGATCACAATAAAAATACACATTTAAAGAATAATAAAATAATTATATTATCATACTGGCAAAACACCATTAAGTGCTCAGCATGCGCACAAGAGAACCAATCAAGTTCTGCCTCTCAGCTGTGTTGTCTTTCTGCTCACTCTTAAGGTTGAACCTACACATTTTATGATTTTATGGACATTTTTTAAACATTTGCATATTTTCACAATTAGCTACAATGCTAGACAGCTAGCTTGCTAACGAAATGTGATTAAAACTTCTTAGTTTGTCAGTTACGAACATCTTTGATGTGACCGATTGTTTGATCATAAATTTGTGGCTAAACTGTCTTTGTACATAAATCGCCCAATATTTAATAACTTCCTTCAGGAATTAACACATTCATGTTGTGTATTTAAACAAAGTAAAACTAATCTGTCATTATTTTGTTGTGAAAAAGCAGACAGAGCCTTATCAGCAGCTTGGAAATGAGTTTTTCAGATTTGTCCTACAAAACCGGATTTAAAAAAACGAGATCTGTAAAAAACACTCCGATTGAAAAGAGGACCAAATAGTGCCAAGGTCATGAATTTGTATTGAATAAAAAAAATTGAACAAGACATAGTGAAGTACCACCTCTGGAAATAAAAATTCATGACTCTGCATCATCGAAACAAATAGCGAACAAAGTAAAGTCGTGATACTGAAATTAATTCTGCAACTTTTGTCACTGAATGAACCGAACTCTGACTACTGTACCATAGATGATGTGAACAACACACACATGCACGCTAGAATGCCCGAGTGGCACTGCTGGCCAGCGGGCTTTGAAGATAAAGGTGCTCCAAAATATGCAACACCCTCGGCATGGAGCCTTCGGGTGCCCCCAGATGACACCGCGGCTCAGGGGCCCCCACGCCAGGACAGCTCAGACAATCAATGAGGATGGGGAAATATGAAAGATGGTTGGTGTCAGCTGGGTAATTTTGTTTACCTAAGAAATGTGTCTGCATGCGGTGCTGCTGTGATGATTATGGGGGTTATGATTGTTGTTATCCACGGTCATCGTGCTCAACCCGCTGTCAGTTTCAATTACCGCCGTCTGAGGCTCCAAATCCTCACACAAGCTGTACAGCCCCCCTGACAGTCTTATTACCGTTAAAAGAAAATCCATACACATCAGGTTGTCTTTGTGTCTTTCCTCTCTAAACAGAGCATGACGGGGAGGGGGAGGGCACATTCATGTTATGCCTTGTGGGTCATCAAGGCCCCCCCCCCCCATGTGTGGATTGGCTCTCTTCCCCCTCAGGTTTTGAAAGACACAAATGTCTCTCGGGTTGAGGGTGAGCAATTCGAGTTTTCAAGTTCAAGTAGTGTGCCTTTGATGTGCAGCACCAGCGCTAGCGAGGCACTGCAGCGTGAACCTGGAGTGGCAGGTGTTTGTAGGTGAGCTTACTGACCTCTCAACAGAGAGGACCTGCCTTCTGTAATTAGTCCCTGTTCCATTTACTTTCTTATCTATTTGTCTGCCCGTCTCTTGACAGCCAAAGACATATTATTGATCTGAGCTTTAAGGATATAAAGGACATGAATTCCGCACACAGCATGAGTCTGATGCGCAGCGAACACTGTAAGCTATACAGGTGATTCTTGTTAAGCATCACAGACGGCTCATTCCTCAGAGGAACGACGAGCTGCATGCTAATTTGTCATAAAATATGAAATATGAAACAAGGTGGCCAGACATTTCCATATGCTGCGGCAGTAACTGTGGAGCAATCACAGTATATGGCTATTCTCAGCTGGCTTATAGCCCATTCAGGACACTTACAGCACAGGTACAAAACAAGCGTCACCCTAATTAAAGCCAAGAGTGTTTTTCCACTCGCTATATGTAGAATAATGAACTCCACATCCTCACATGGAGGACAGGATCTTTTTCTTTTTCTCCGTTCTCCAAAAATGTGAGAAAAAGTGAGAGTTTTTTTTCCCACCGAAATGAATTAATTGCATTTGTGTATTTTGCCCTGGAGGCAAGGTACACCCACGACGGTTTTATCCTCATACAGCGTGGAGTACATATATAATGCATGCGCTTCGGATTGCACGTACAATCCAGTAATACGGAAAGTAATTATAGAGAAATAATTTTAATTCAGGGCGCTTATCACAGCAGGGTTTTGAAAGTGGCGCAGACAGGGATCATGGAAGGGGAAGGTGTGTGGAACAGAGGGGGCGAGTAGGGGGAGAGGCAGAGGAAAAGAGGACAGATAAGGAGAGATTGGTACTGTCAGAGTGTCACGTAGAAGGCAGGTGGAAAGTCCACAACAGAGAAACACAACCTGCTCTCTGTGACTGTGGACAGTTCATCACTACACACGGAGAGCATCCTGCCGGTGTGACCGTATTCAACCCTCTGAAACAGATTAACTACTATTTTTAAACAAAATCATCGTCCCTGCTTCTTCTGCTTTACCAGAATGTCAAATAGCAGCATACATAAGAAAGGTCCCCGATTCATTTCTGCCTTTCTCAAAACAAGGCACTTCACACAAATAAATGTGTTTGGTTCCCCCCCAAGCAGCTCTTAACCGTGCCATTATTTCTTCATCCATTCACAGATGGCTACCCTCAGCTTTCCCCGAGAGGATTGCAATTACCAAGAGGTGCATAGCTTTATATTCCCGCTCTTTAGACAACTTAACACCGGGCAATAACTCCAACGTGTGTCAAAAAACAACAGCAGCAACAATAAGGCAGCTCCCTAGCGAAAAGGGTTTAATTGATATTGAATCAAGCCGCTCGACAAAAACTTTATTTTAGCTTCAGCGATGCAAATTTATAATATATCTGACAGAATAAACTGTAAAAGCTACGATGCCAACTAAGTTAGCAATGAATATAAGTGGATGACTTACCAGCAAATAGCCACTGCCTGTGATATTAAGTGGATCTGACGTTATTTCACTGGAACTCCTTTGGTAATATCACTGAGCTAAAATACTTTCTCTAATCTCATTACTGTAATGTTACAGTCATATGTTACATCTTGATAATGGATATCCCGACCAGAGTCAAGGCCTTATTTCCTGGCTAAAAAGTTGCCCGAGCACTCGCTGATGAGTCAAGCAACAGCGAAAGGGAATTACAGGTTCAGATCCCCTGGCAGTGTACCTTGGCCCTGTTAGGGAAGAACATGCTCCACTCTACTGCCCATTTACTTCACAGATATGAGCTGCTCAGCTTTTACTGAATGTTTACTCCTCGGGGAATTGGCTCCATCCTGTTAAAGTTCAGGTCACTTCTTCCCCAGCTCAGTTGCTGTTGCTGCTGCTCTTCCACCACTTTAGTCACCTTCCTTTTGCACACAGCACATCCAATCCTGGATAACATCAGCATCAGCCTTCAGGTCTGATCAAAGTCCCAACATTTAGAGTGTCTACATGAGCGGGTTTTGTGTTTTCAGGCACGGAGGTTGTGTTAGAACAACAACAGAAAAGGTGCAAAAAGCAACGAACACACTTTACTTTCCCTTTATGCTCTGTAGCTTTGTCCTTCAGTATCAAGGTTGCAATACAATTACTTTAAATCCATGTCTTCACCGTAAATTAGATGTGATATTGATGAAGCCTTACAATTTTGACAAACTATTATCTGGTGATTTATCCAATCAGAATCAAAATTGCTTTATTTTTTACAACAGGTGCACACATATGTTTTTGTTGGGATAACTGACAGAGATGCAGAGCAGAATAGACTGAAGACAGAACAGAGTGAAGGCTGTAACCAGTTCCACTGGTGGTGGCTACACTGTATGTTGTCCTAACCTTGTGATTCGTGGAGATTTTTGGGGCCAACAGTAGCCTGAAAGGAAAACATACACAAACTTCTCGAGTCCTCTTCATATCTTTTAGGCTTTTAGCTTTTTAGGCCCTGAAAAATTTGCCAAAATTAAACATCAGTCAAAAGATATGGCAGTGAAGGGCAGTGCTATTTTTAGTAATGATACAAATACAACATTAATATATGTATCATATGGTATCAGGTTCCAATCAATGAAACTGAATTGGATGTTAAGTAGGGTCAGTAGATTAATGATGCGGTAATTTACATAAGATTACATTTTTTGATAAACTGTAAACCAGTCGACACACTACAGTCTTTAAGAGGCTGCAGCGCGTTCAGTCTTCAAACTAGAGTGAAGATATGTGTATCATGAAACTAGAGCACTTAACCATTACTGTGAGGACAAAGGACATTGACTTTCCAATGCAATTTCAATTAAATTTTTCTGTGCATTGGGGTTTATGCTGGTTGAGTAATTAAGTAATCATGAGTAGGATCTCCCATCAAAATAGAAATAATATTTGAATTGCTTCAAACTCTCGACTGCTGAACGGTGCATTAATTAAATGCATTGGTCAATGTCAAAGATATCCTCCACTGATTTTAGCTGGTCTACACGGTGATCCTCCTTCACTCATGAATCATTCATCGCTGCATTCATTGTCCTCATTCATAAATCGCATTTATTCAATTGTATGTCTGTTAGTTATTAGTTGTGTGTATAGTTGGTCGTTTAATAAACTCTCCTTTTAAGAAAAAGGCCCAACAGCAGCTCCATCCCCTTTCAGAGATTTAAAAGGGGCAAGTCTACCCGCCCCAGCCCTCACCACCTTCTACAGGTTGAAAGGATTGTCGCCTACTGCTCACTACCTGGTTCGGTAAACGCAATGCGACTGAAGAACACAGGCTAAATAGGATGGTGAAGACAGCTAGCAAGATCTTTTGGTGCCCTTCTCCCCTTCCTGCTGGAGATTTACCATCTAGGCTGCGTTTGCAGAGCCTCCAGCATCATCAAGGATCCCCACCACCCTTCCCACAGTCTGTTTCCCCCCCCCTGCCGTCTGGTAAAGAGGTACAGGAGCATCTGTGCCAAACCCAGCTGAATGCTAAATAGCCTGTAAGCAGTTAGCACCATCAGCAGCGCCCCACCCAAACCCCCTCGTCTATATGTTTTTAGTTGTATCGCTTGTAAGGGATTTTTTGCTAGACTTTTGTTCTTTCTTGTTGCACTGCTGTGTGCTGGGAGGAACGGCGTTTTGTATTTTTATGTATGCAAGTACCCAAGAAAATGACAATAAACTAAATCTTGAATACACAAGTTAAGAATGCAACATCGTATCATACAATGCATTAGATTTAGCTAAAGCAAGAGTGCAGCGAGAGCCCTCACCGTCTCTTCAACTGATGATGGAGAAAATCAGTAGAAGAGGAGTTTGAAGGACATCACAGATTTAACAGGTTCAGCCTGACGTGTGATGTGTGTCTGCTGGTGTGCGTCTGTAATTCATTAACATTAACAACCTGGGCCCATAAAGTCTTCATGATTAACATTACCAAATGGAACGGAGAGCAGCAGCAGCTATAGGTTCCCGGCTCTGTTCCTGACAGTGATCGTGTGCGCGAACATAAATTCGTGGTGAATCCACAGCCTTCCCTCTTCGCCCCAACAGGGAGCACATGTCACATGCAGGCTTTTCACACAGGCTGTGGACAGGACAGTCAGGCACACGGCAAATCTGCTTAGTTACTTTATCATGCCATGAAATGTTACCCATGGGACAGCAACACTTGTCAAAGTGCATATTCTGAGAAAACTCCCGCAAGGCCGCGCTCCTATGATTTTGTGACCTTTCTAGAGTGTGCCTCATTTAAGTAAAAGGGTCTTTTAACAGTTGACCGCAAAGTTTGGCTCCTTTTTATATCAACGGAACAGCAGCCAGAGGATATTACCGTCACTGTTCAGATTAACTATACCTCCCCCCTTTAACTGCATGTGTATAGCAGGACGCCATTTTTTAGAGAGTGTTTTGCTTTTGTGACAAGAGGGTTTCGGGGGGTTTCTAAATCCAAAGCCACTATTCACACATTTGAAAGAGAATAAATAGACACAGATGCCCGAAGTACATTTGCCTGATTACACTCATGGCTAATATTATTTGACGTCTGATCATAGCTACGTTTCCCCTTCCCTCCTACATGGTGCGAATCAATTAGCCAATGTGGTTGGATCATCTGGTAGGTCCTAGAGGCAGCGCTCTGAACAGATTAGGGTTATGAATACCTTTGAAGACAAGCCAGGCTCAAAGAGGTTGGTCAAAAGGGTAAATCAGGACTAACCTGGTCCTCTATATGGCACGTAGCTCAATTGCCTGTTCGGAGAGGATAGATGAAATTCCTGCTAATTTCTTTAGCAACAAGAGCCAGTTTGGAGACCATTGAATGAGGGCTGATGCTAAAAATCCATTTCCACTGGAGCTGGAATTACCTCCCAACGACACAGTGGCTTTCAATTACAAGCACTCTGGTGTTATAACAGGGCCTTCACACAATGGAAACACAGCGAGGGCCGTGCGGCTGCAATCAAGACTTGAAAGGCAGCCTATTCTGCTGTCCGGCTGGCTATTTAAGTGTGATCCAGTCAAAGAGCCTCGTCTCTTTCACTGCATGAATCCAGTGATGGCAGCCATTACAGGTGTTGTATAAGAGAGAGAGTGGATCGCTCATGATGCAAGGCTATTGATGAAAACAGAGTTTGATTATCATCAGACATAAATATAATATTTGGTATTTTGTACAGTGGCTATCTATCGTCTGTATATACTTCTATGTCTATTTTCTTCTCACTACAAAATATCACGTATCCAAAAAGTTTTCGAGGAATGTATTCCTGAAGTTATTTGCTAGAAGTCGAATTTCAAATTATTTAAATAAAGATCAGCTTCTTCCTGACCTAAAGTAAAAAAAAATAAGTTTCACATGGATGTCTTTATCCACACTTTTTCTATTTGCAGGTAAATTGTGCAGCTTCTGTCACCAGCTTTATCTGAATGCCTGCAGGTTCCCTAAATTTAAATTTGCTGTTTATATCTCTGTGTTGTGTTGGTCTCTGTCAGGGTTGTGTTAATTGACTTTCAGCAGCTGGTTTTGTGCCTTTTTCAGACCGGAAAAAAACCCAGACTTTCAGCTTTCCATTCAACCGGGGTTTCTTTTTCAGGTTTCTCAGGTTTTTCTTTCACCACAGAAGTAAATCTGCTTGGAGATAATTTCATTCAACTTGAAGGCACAGTGCATCATTAAAGCCGAAGGCTTTGCAATTTAATTACAAATTTTGGTGCAGTCCTGCAGAGTAATCATCAAACAAAACCATGTCAAGTATAATAATGGTGTGTAAAACATGGGTTAAACTGATCTTAACCCATCCAGTGAGTATAACAGTATTGCAGGTCATTTAATTAAACAGAGATGCTGTTTGGACAGAGTGAGCATGAGAAAAAGACAAATTCATGTGAGGGCAGACATCAAACATAAAGAAGGGCTGAACATGTGTACAAATAAGACAATATGAGAGGCGACCGAACCAGATTCAGCAACTTGGTCTCACTCCCAACACAAATACTGACGGTTGGTCGGTGGCCCTTTGCCCTCTGAGTGTCTGATGCAAATGCACTCTCAACTAACTCTGATTTAAACCCATCCAGGCGGCAGCAGCAGGGGGTGATGGACAAAAAAACAATTTCAACAGCCTTCAAAGAATACACAGGAAGTCACAGAAACAGTTACATCCTGTTAGATCCGATCTGTAGGCTACTTGTAGTTTACAGACCTTGTTAGGATATATTCACATGCGTATTATTATTATTTTATAAATATTACAACTACACAGAAAAATTTGATTTTCTACAAAACATGGTGTTTGTTGTCAAATCTAAGAGCCAATCCATTCTTTGTTCAGGCAACAGCCAGCTGTTTCCCATCAGAGCAAGTCGGGATCAAGTCGGACACAAATGTAACCGGCATGCATTGTGCGGCGATCAATTCTGTGCAGCTATAGCTGCACAGCTATTTAAACTTGCTATTTTGACGAACTATTTTGTCATGTCAGCGGTCAGTTACGTGAGTCGTCGGTTTCGTTAATTATGGGAGTCGCTAGTGATGAATAATACACATTTGGGCAGTGCACACTTACTAACCAAATGGCGCCTGGGTGCTACTTCCAGCCTACTACTGTGCTGACCCCTTGTAATTACATTTTGTCTGGTCATGGTCTTCCCTTACCTTTTGGTCTCTATTTACATACTCATAGTCACGGCTTTGACTTACTGTATAAAATGCTTCCTTTTCACGTGCTCTGGGTCAACTCACCGGCTCAGATCTGCTCTGTGTCTGTAAGTTCACCAGTGTGCCGGCATGCTTCATTAAACTCACACCACCACAGCAGTTTCTGAACTGGACGTAAATGGTTGTCTTTAACACTAGTCATGTGACTCATTTGTCACCCACACATGTGAGTCTTTAGTCCTAACTAAGTGGTTTTGTTGCCGCAACTAAACTTCCTGTGAAGAAAGAAGTTTATCTTGAAAAGACACTTTGCATGTAACGAGTGGAAACTGACACGCCGTCCAAAGCCGACGCTAGAAGGGTGTGTAGAGCATCCTAGTTTGAAGCTTAGGGCCACTGACCAAGAGAGTGAGAATGTGTTGGATTAAGATGAATATCAAAACATAGATTCTTCAACATTTTGATATGGCTATGATGATTATAAGCCAACTAAATACTTCAAGTGCAAAGCTGCCTTCCCCCTGTTGTGTAACTGCTCACATACAGTAAAGGCTATGAAAGGAAATGCCCACTGCTGCTCTGCCCCATCCAATGCATCATATGAGTGGGAAGATGGAAAGGCAGGACGCAGGGTCGGGAATATTATAGAGACCGATTGTGCAGCTGATCAGTGATACCGACAGAGGAGAGAGGGCGTGGAAGCAAGCCGCAAAAGGTCAGCATACAAAGAGTATCTCTCATTCTTATTGTACCACCAATCAGCTTAGCTCAGCTGCCCTTTCCCGCCTGTCAGTCGTAGATCCAGCTTTTGTTTTGATACCGCAACCTTTGACGTCATGAATTACACGTACACGTTCTGTAATGGCGGAGTCAGTAGCAATTAGCGCCCAAATTATAATCGTTTGAGTTGAGTTAATGGAGCCCAACAAAAATTGTAATTACCTGTGATTAAACACCGTCCTGTCTGTGAATGGCCATACAGTATATTGTTAAAGTTAAAGGTTATATGTGTGATTTCAAACACGCAGTATGATGGATTACATCTGGTAAAATGACAATTATAGAGCAGCGATGACATTTGGTGGGTTGTTGTGCGTCGGTTCTCCTGAGGTATTATCTTGAATTGAATTTACATGCAGGATTCTCAGTAATTACCTCATTGAACGAGAGAGAGAGAGAGAGAGAGAGAGAGAGAGAGAGAGAGAGAGAGAG